>NC_058080.1:48262392-48495075 GCF_014858855.1 Bufo gargarizans
GTTCTTCCTGATAAATTTGAGGGATTTGCCTGAATGGGAAGACCTGCGTGAAGATATATCTAGTTGGGGGAATAGAGCCACATTTAAGTCTCCCCCCATTATCACAATCCCATCTTTGAAAGGGTTGACAATTGGGACAAGATTAGCTAACCACTGGGGTTGGTTGGTGTTAGGACCATATATGTTGATGAAGGTATACACTTGTTGGCCAATGAATCCCTTAATCAGCATATATCTCCCTTCTGGGTCCAGAACTTGATCTGAGAGCTTAAATGGGATCTTTCTGTTGAAGCCTATGCTAACCCCACATGAAGCTGAGGAATTACCCCCACAGTGGTACCAATCAGAGTAATAGGAGAACTGCATGTTGGGGTAACGATTGAACCGAAAGTGTGTCTCTTGGAGGAACACCACTTCAGCCTTGGCTTTCCTTAGAATGGCAAAGACCTGACTCCTTTTAGAAGGGGAGTGAAAGCCCTTGACATTGTAAGAAGCAATGTGTAAATCAGCCATACTGTGAAGTGTAGGTGTAAGTACCTCTATGCTGGTGATGTCTCCTCCAAGAGAGTAAAAAGGTGTCAAGCGTTCTCATCTCTAAATATGCAGCGAGTATCAGAGTGCAGCCACGATCACATGTAGTGGATAGGAGTGTCTCGTACCTTGGGGAAGAAACAGGGTGAGAATATGGAACAGAACAAGAAATAACAAACGATAAGGAACTAAGCATACATGTATATGCTACATTCATGAGGGGGAAATGTGGTCTTGTGACCGAGAAAGAGGTCATATAACACCTCAGCTAGGGCCATTAAATTGTCAAAGAGAGAGAGTCTTCCTGAGCACTTAAACAGGAATAAGCAGGAATAAACATTTAAGCAGCATTGCCTATAATAACAGGCTATTGGATAAGCATTCGGGGACCTACTCAGGAGAGAAAAGAGCAATGGGAAAGCAGTAAAAAGTCCCAGTCATATTGAGAAGAAACTCCTGTGTCTTGGGCTAATGGTCTTGGGAGAGGCTTCTTGGTGTAAACTGTAATCCTCTTTTCCTGGACCTGGAGTTCTTCGGAGTACGTGGGACCTCAAAAGGAACTATTCTGGGCAGTTCTGGAAGATCCTTCAGGTCTTGATAGAGCTCCCAGTTCTCAATTGGTAATGGGTCAATATTTAGGATGTCGTAGGTAGCAAACAGGTCAGTGAAGGAAGTGATGAATACTTTTTTCCCAGAGAAGAAGAATGAAAGTCCAAATGGATAAGACCAGCGATAAAGGACTTTATTAGACCGGAGCCAATCGGTCAAGGGCTTCAGTGCTCGGCGTTTCTTCAAGGTAGAGGGGGCCAAATCTTGGTATATTTCAAGTTTAGAGTCCCCATATGATAAATCTGTAGCATTGTGAGCTGCCTCTAAAATGGCGGACTTGACCGGAAAATTTTGAAACTTACAAATGATGTCTCTGGGTGGGTCAGAGGGCTTGGGTTTCGGGCGGAGAGCCCTGTGCGCCCGTTCTATGGTCACTTCTCGTGGAAAGTCAGGCCCTAGTAGAGAGCTGCAGATAGTGAGGACAGTTGCCGGGATGTCACCTGGTAATATCGCTTCTGGTATCCCGCGGATCCTTAAGTTGTTGCGGCGCCCTCTGTTTTCTTGATCTTCGATCATATTGTGAAGCCCGTTCAGGTAAGTTGAGCACCGGTTTAGGGCATCTGTCGTTGCGGCTTGGTGGTTCAGTGACGCAGATTGGAGTGACTCCACGACTTCAACCCGATCGCCGATGTGTTTTACCTCCTGTCTGAGCGCAGAGATTTCCGTGAGGATGGGTTCCATAACCCTGCTCAGGGCTCGATCCAGATATTTTCTGGTGAGGGGAAGATCGTTGCTAGCTTGCGGTTCCTCCGCTTCACTCTCTCCCTCTGAGAGAACCGGAGCGCGCTTCTGCGCCTTTGCTTGTGGTGTTGGCGCCATCTTGGCTTCTCTCTGTGCAACCGTTGCGGCAGCTTTTTTAAGGAATTTCTCCATATCTCCAGGAGGAATTTGAGTTTTAGAAGTGGTGGAATGTTCACCTTGCTTTGGGTTACCAATAGAGTTGAGCGAACACCTGGATGTTCGGGTTCGAGAAGTTCGGCCGAACATCCCGGAAATGTTCGGGTTCGGGATCCGAACCCGATCCGAACTTCGTCCCGAACCCGAACCCCATTGAAGTCAATGGGGACCCGAACTTTTCGGCACTAAAACGGCTGTAAAACAGCCCAGGAAAGGGCTAGAGGGCTGCAAAAGGCAGCAACATGTAGGTAAATCCCCTGCAAACAAATGTGGATAGGGAAATTAATTAAAATAAAAATTAAATAAATAAAAATTAACCAAAATCAATTGGAGAGAGGTTCCATAGCAGAGAATCTGGCTTCCCGTCACCCACCACTGGAACAGTCCATTCTCAGATATTTAGGCCCCGGCACCCAGGCAGAGGAGAGAGGTCCCGTAACAGACAATCTGGCTTCATGTCAGCAGAGAATCAGTCTTCATGTCATAGCAGAGAATCAGGCTTCACGTCACCCACCACTGTAAGAGTCCATTTTCATAAATTTAGGCCCAGCACCCAGGCAGAGGAGAGAGGTCCCGTAACAGACAATCTGGCTTCATGTCAGCAGAGAATCAGTCTTCATATCATAGCAGAGAATCTGGCTTCCCGTTACCCACCACTGGAACAGTCCATTCTCAGATATTTAGGCCCCGGCACCCAGGCAGAGGAGAGAGGTCCCGTAACAGACAATCTGGCTTCATGTCAGCAGAGAATCAGTCTTCATATCATAGCAGAGAATCAGGCTTCACGTCAGCCACCACTGCAACAGTCCATTGTCATAAATTCAGGCCCAGCACCCAGGCAGAGGAGAGAGGTCCCGTAACAGACAATCTGGCTTCATGTCAGCAGAGAATCAGTCTGCATGTCATAGCAGAGAATGAGGCTTCACGTCACCCACCACTGCAACAGTCCATTTTCATAAATTTAGGCCCAGCACCCAGGCAGAGGAGAGAGGTCCCGTAACAGAGGATCTGGCTTCATGTCACCAGAGAATCAGTCTGCATGTCATAGCAGAGAATCAGGCTTCACGTCACCCACCACTGCAACAGTCCATTTTCATAAATTTAGGCCCAGCACCCAGGCAGAGGAGAGAGGTCCCGTAACAGAGGATCTGGCTTCATGTCACCAGAGAATCAGTCTGCATGTCATAGCAGAGAATCAGGCTTCACGTCAGCCACCACTGCAACAATCCATTGGCATATATTTAGGCCTAGCACACAGGCAGAGGAGAGAGGTCCCGTAACAGACAATCTGGCTTCATGTCAGCAGAGAATCAGTCTTCATATCATAGCAGAGAATCAGGCTTCACGTCAGCCACCAATGCAACAGTCCATTGTCAGATATTTAGGCCCAGCACCCAGGCAGAGGAGAAAGGTCCCGTAACAGAGGATCTGGCTTCATGTCAGCAGAGAATCAGTCTTCATGTCATAGCAGAGAATCAGGCTTCACGTCACCCACCACTGTAAGAGTCCATTTTCATAAATTTAGGCCCAGCACCCAGGCAGAGGAGAGAGGTCCCGTAACAGACGATCTGGCTTCATGTCAGCAGAGAATCAGTCTGCATGTCATAGCAGAGAATGAGGCTTCACGTCACCCACCACTGCAACAGTCCATTTTCATAAATTTAGGCCCAGCACCCAGGCAGAGGAGAGAGGTCCCGCAACAGAGGATCTGGCTTCATGTCAGCAGAGAATCAGTCTGCATGTCATAGCAGAGAATCAGGCTTCACGTCAGCCACCACTGCAACAGTCCATTGTCATAAATTCAGGCCCAGCACCCAGGCAGAGGAGAGAGGTCCCGTAACAGACAATCTGGCTTCATGTCACCAGAGAATCAGTCTGCATGTCATAGCAGAGAATGAGGCTTCACGTCAGCCACCACTGCAACAATCCATTGGCATATATTTAGGCCTAGCACACAGGCAGAGGAGAGGTTCATTCAACTTTGGGTAGCCTTGCAATATAATGGTAAAATGAAAATAAAAATAGGATTGAATGAGGAAGTGCCCTGGAGTCCAATAATATATGGTTATGGGGAGGTAGTTAATGTCTAATCTGGACAAGGGACGGACAGGTCCTGTGGGATCCATGCCTGGTTCATTTTTATGAACGTCAGCTTGTCCACATTGGCTGTAGACAGGCGGCTGCGTTTGTCTGTAATGACGCCCCCTGCCGTGCTGAATACACGTTCAGACAAAACGCTGGCTGCCGGGCAGGCCAGCACCTCCAAGGCATAAAAGGCTAGCTCTGGCCACGTGGACAATTTAGAGACCCAGAAGTTGAATGGGGCCGAACCATCAGTCAGTACGTGGAGGGGTGTGCACACGTACTGTTCCACCATGTTAGTGAAATGTTGCCTCCTGCTAACACGTTGCGTATCAGGTGGTGGTGCAGTTAGCTGTGGCGTGTTGACAAAAGTTTTCCACATCTCTGCCATGCTAACCCTGCCCTCAGAGGAGCTGGCCGTGACACAGCTGCCTTGGCGACCTCTTGCTCCTCCTCTGCCTTGGCCTTGGGCTTCCACTTGTTCCCCTGTGACATTTGGGAATGCTCTCAGTAGCGCGTCTACCAACGTGCGCTTGTACTCGCGCATCTTCCTATCACGCTCCAGTGCAGGAAGTAAGGTGGGCACATTGTCTTTGTAGCGTGGATCCAGCAGGGTGGCAACCCAGTAGTCCGCACAGGTTAAAATGTGGGCAACTCTGCTGTCGTTGCGCAGGCACTGCAGCATGTAGTCGCTCATGTGTGCCAGGCTGCCCAGGGGTAAGGACAAGCTGTCCTCTGTGGGAGGCGTATCGTCATCGTCCTGCCTTTCCCCCCAGCCACGCACCAGTGATGGACCCGAGCTGCGTTGGGTGCCACCCCGCTGTGACCATGCTTCATCCTCATCCTCCTCCACCTCCTCCTCATCCTCGTCCTCCTCGTCCTCCAGTAGTGGGCCCTGGCTGGCCACATTTGTACCTGGCCTCTGCTGTTGCCAAAAACCTCCCTCTGAGTCACTTCGAAGAGACTGGCCTGAAAGTGCTAAAAATGACCCCTCTTCCTCCTCCTCCTCCTCCTCCTCCTGGGCCACCTCCTCTTCCATCATCGCCCTAAGTGTTTTCTCAAGGAGACATAGAAGTGGTATTGTAACGCTGATAACGGTGTCATCGCCACTGGCCATGTTGGTGGAGTACTCGAAACAGCGCAACAGGGCACACAGGTCTCGCATGGAGGCCCAGTCATTGGTGGTGAAGTGGTGCTGTTCTGTAGTGCGACTGACCCGTGCGTGCTGCAGCTGAAACTCCACTATGGCCTGCTGCTGCTCGCACAGTCTGTCCAGCATGTGCAAGGTGGAGTTCCACCTGGTGGGCACGTCGCATATGAGGCGGTGAGCGGGAAGGCCGAAGTTACGCTGTAGCGCAGACAGGCGAGCAGCGGCAGGATGTGAACGCCGGAAGCGCGAACAGACGGCCCGCACTTTATGCAGCAGCTCTGACATGTCGGGGTAGTTGTGAATGAACTTCTGCACCACCAAATTCAGCACATGCGCCAAGCAAGGGATGTGCGTCAAATTGGCTAGTCCCAGAGCTGCAACGAGATTTCGCCCATTATCACACACCACCAGGCCGGGCTTGAGGCTCACCGGCAGCAACCACTCGTCGGTCTGTTGTTCAATACCCCGCCACAACTCCTGTGCGGTGTGGGGCCTGTCCCCCAAACATATGAGTTTCAGAATGGCCTGCTGACGTTTACCCCGGGCTGTGCTGAAGTTGGTGGTGAAGGTGTGTGGCTGACTGGATGAGCAGGTGGAAGAAGAGGAGGAGGAAGCCGAGAAGGAGGAGGTGGCAACAGGAGGCAAAGAATGTTGCCCTGCGATCCTTGGCGGCGGAAGGACGTGCGCCAAACAGCTCTCCGCCTGGGGCCCAGCTGCCACTACATTTACCCAGTGTGCAGTTAGGGAGATATAGCGTCCCTGGCCGTGCTTACTGGTCCACGTATCTGTGGTTAGGTGGACCTTGCTACAGATGGCGTTGCGCAGTGCACACTTGATTTTATCGGATACTTGGTTGTGCAGGGAAGGCACGGCTCTCTTGGAGAAGTAGTGCCGGCTGGGAACAACATACTGTGGGACAGCAAGCGACATGAGCTGTTTGAAGCTGTCTGTGTCCACCAGCCTAAATGACAGCATTTCATAGGCCAGTAGTTTAGAAATGCTGGCATTCAGGGCCAGGGATCGAGGGTGGCTAGGTGGGAATTTACGCTTTCTATCAAATGTTTGTGAGATGGAGAGCTGAACGCTGGCGTGTGACATGGTTGAGACGCTTGGTGACAGAGGTGGTGGTGGTGGTGTTGGTGGTACATCCCCTGTTTGCTGGGCGGCAGGTGCCAACGTTCCTCCAGAGGCGGAGGAAGAGGCCGAGGCGGCAGCAGCAGAATAGGCCGAGGCGGCAGCAGCAGAAGAGGTAGCAGGGGGAGCCTGAGTGACTTCCTTGGTTTTAAGGTGTTTACTCCACTGCAGTTCATGCTTTGCATGCAGGTGCCTGGTCATGCAGGTTGTGCTCAGGTTCAGAACGTTAATGCCTCGCTTCAGGCTCTGATGGCACAGCGTGCAAACCACTCGGGTCTTGTCGTCAGCACATTGTTTGAAGAAGTGCCATGCCAGGGAACTCCTTGAAGCTGCCTTTGGGGTGCTCGGTCCCAGATGGCGGCGGTCAGTAGCAGGCGGAGTCTCTTGGCGGCGGGTGTTCTGCTTTTGCCCACTGCTCCCTCTTTTGCTACGCTGTTGGCTCGGTCTCACCACTGCCTCTTCCTCCGAACTGTGAAAGTCAGTGGCACGACCTTCATTCCATGTGGGGTCTAGGACCTCATCGTCCCCTGCATCGTCTTCCACCCAGTCTTGATCCCTGACCTCCTGTTCAGTCTGCACACTGCAGAAAGACGCAGCAGTTGGCACCTGTGTTTCGTCATCATCAGAGACATGCTGAGGTGGTATTCCCATGTCCTCATCATCAGGAAACATAAGTGGTTGTGCGTCAGTGCATTCTATGTCTTTCACCGCTGGGGAAGGGCTAGGTGGATGCCCTTGGGAAACCCTGCCAGCGGAGTCTTCAAACAGCATAAGAGACTGCTGCATAACTTGAGGCTGAGACAGTTTCCCTGGTATGCATGGGGGTGATGTGACAGACTGATGGGGTTGGTTTTCAGGCGCCATCTGTGCGCTTTCTGCAGAAGACTGGGTGGGAGATAATGTGAACGTGCTGGATCCACTGTCGGCCACCCAATTGACTAATGCCTGTACCTGCTCAGGCCTTACCATCCTTAGAACGGCATTGGGCCCCACCATATATCGCTGTAAATTCTGGCGGCTACTGGGACCTGAGGTAGTTGGTACACTAGGACGTGTGGATGTGGCAGAACGGCCACGTCCTCTCCCAGCACCAGAGGGTCCACTAACACCACCACGACCATGTCCACGTCCGCGTCCCTTACTAGATGTTTTTCTCATTGTTATGGTTCACCACAACAACAAATATATTATTTGGCCCAATGTATTGTATTCAAATTCAGCGGGATATAAATTTGAGGCCTAGTATTTAGGCGCTGGGTGACCGGTATGGATTTAGTGACAGAATTAGACTTGGAAATGCACAGAAGCGTGTGTGTGAAGTTATTCTGAATGACCCTATGTGCACCTTGAATATTATATACCCTTTTTGGGATAGATTTCAAATAGCTCTGATATAGCAGAAACCACTAAATTATGAAATTGCTAAATTGGGAATTGTATTTCAACCCAGAACAAAAAATGTGCTTTGACGGACACTAAATATCTTGCCCAGCAACAACAGTACAGCGGTAACGAGAGATTTAGCAGGATATAAATTTGAGGCCTAGTATTTAGGCGCTGGGTGACAGGTATGGGTTTAGTGACAGAATTAGACTTGGAAATACACAGTAGCGGGTGTGTGTGAAGTTATTCTGAATGACCCAATGTGCACCTTGAATATTATATACCCTTTTAGGGATAGATTTCAAATAGCTCTGATATAGCAGAAACCACTAAATTATGAAATTGCTAAATTGGGAATTGTATTTCAACCCAGAACAAAAAATGTGCTTTGACGGACACTAAATATCTTGCCCAGCAACAACAGTACAGCGGTAACGAGAGATTTAGCAGGATATAAATTTGAGGCCTAGTATTTAGGCGCTGGGTGACAGGTATGGGTTTAGTGACAGAATTAGACTTGAAAATACACAGTAGCGGGTGTGTGTGAAGTTATTCTGAATGACCCAATGTGCACCTTGAATATTATATACCCTTTTAGGGATAGATTTCAAATAGCTCTGATATAGCAGAAACCACTAAATTATGAAATTGCTAAATTGGGAATTGTACTTCAACCCAGAACAAAAAATGTGCTTTGACGGACACTAAATAACTTTCCCAGCTACAACAGGACAGCGGTAACGAGAGATTTAGCAGGATATAAATTTGAGGCCTAGTATTTAGGCGCTGGGTGACAGGTATGGGTTTAGTGACAGAATTAGACTTGAAAATACACAGTAGCGGGTGTGTGTGAAGTTATTCTGAATGACCCAATGTGCACCTTGAATATTATATACCCTTTTAGGGATAGATTTCAAATAGCTCTGATATAGCAGAAACCACTAAATTATGAAATTGCTAAATTGGGAATTGTATTTCAACCCAGAACAAAAAATGTGCTTTGACGGACACTAAATAACTTTCCCAGCTACAACAGGACAGCGGTAACGAGAGATTTAGCAGGATATAAATTTGAGGCCTAGTATTTAGGCGCTGGGTGACAGGTATGGGTTTAGTGACAGAATTAGACTTGAAAATACACAGTAGCGGGTGTGTGTGAAGTTATTCTGAATGACCCAATGTGCACCTTGAATATTATATACCCTTTTAGGGATAGATTTCAAATAGCTCTGATATAGCAGAAACCACTAAATTATGAAATTGCTAAATTGGGAATTGTACTTCAACCCAGAACAAAAAATGTGCTTTGACGGACACTAAATAACTTTCCCAGCTACAACAGGACAGCGGTAACGAGAGATTTAGCAGGATATAAATTTGAGGCCTAGTATTTAGGCGCTGGGTGACAGGTATGGGTTTAGTGACAGAATTAGACTTGAAAATACACAGTAGCGGGTGTGTGTGAAGTTATTCTGAATGACCCAATGTGCACCTTGAATATTATATACCCTTTTAGGGATAGATTTCAAATAGCTCTGATATAGCAGAAACCACTAAATTATGAAATTGCTAAATTGGGAATTGTACTTCAACCCAGAACAAAAAATGTGCTTTGACGGACACTAAATAACTTTCCCAGCTACAACAGGACAGCGGTAACGAGAGATTTAGCAGGATATAAATTTGAGGCCTAGTATTTAGGCGCTGGGTGACAGGTATGGGTTTAGTGACAGAATTAGACTTGAAAATACACAGTAGCGGGTGTGTGTGAAGTTATTCTGAATGACCCAATGTGCACCTTGAATATTATATACCCTTTTAGGGATAGATTTCAAATAGCTCTGATATAGCAGAAACCACTAAATTATGAAATTGCTAAATTGGGAATTGTACTTCAACCCAGAACAAAAAATGTGCTTTGACGGACACTAAATAACTTTCCCAGCTACAACAGGACAGCGGTAACGAGAGATTTAGCGGGATATAAATTTGAGGCCTAGTATTTAGGCGCTGGGTGACCGGTATGGATTTAGTGACAGAATTAGACTGGGATATGGCCAAAAAATAACCACACTATTGCTGGTTAAATGCACTTGGTGACGGGCGCAGCTTGCCCCTGATGTAGTATATGGCCAAAAAATGAACAGACTATTGCTGGTTAAATGCACTTGGTGTCACAGCTTGACCAACCACACTACTGAGGGTTAAATGCACTTGGTGACGGGCGCAGCTTGCCCCTGATGTAGTATATGGCCAAAAAATAAACAGACTATTGCTGGTTAAATGCACTTGGTGTGACAGCTTCACCCTGATGTAGGCTTTAGCCAGAAAACAACCACACCATTGAGGGTTAAATGCACTTGGTGACAGGCGCAGCTTGCCCCTGATTTTGTATATGGCCAAAAAATGAACAGACTATTGCTGGTTAAATGCACTTGGTGTGACAGCTTCACCCTGATGTAGGCTTTAGCCAAAAAACAACCACACCATTGAGGGTTAAATGCACTTGGTGACAGGCGCAGCTTGCCCCTGATTTTGTATATGGCCAAAAAATGAACAGACTATTGCTGGTTAAATGCACTTGGTGTGACAGCTTCACCCTGATGTAGGCTTTAGCCAAAAAACAACCACACCATTGAGGGTTAAATGCACTTGGTGACAGGCGCAGCTTGCCCCTGATTTTGTATATGGCCAAAAAATGAACAGACTATTGCTGGTTAAATGCACTTGGTGTGACAGCTTCACCCTGATGTAGGCTTTAGCCAAAAAACAACCACACCATTGAGGGTTAAATGCACTTGGTGACAGGCGCAGCTTGCCCCTGATTTTGTATATGGCCAAAAAATGAACAGACTATTGCTGGTTAAATGCACTTGGTGTGACAGCTTCACCCTGATGTAGGCTTTAGCCAAAAAACAACCACACCATTGAGGGTTAAATGCACTTGGTCGCAGCTTGTGCTGGCGCACCACAAGACACAAAATGGCCGCCGATCACCCCAGAAAAATGTGACTGACAAACGGTCTGGGCAGCCTAAAAACAGTGAGCAATTGAGGATCAGCAGCTCAATGATCCACAGCTGCAGATCGATCAGTTAATCAAGTCCTTTGGAGGAGTTAATCTGCCTAATCTCGCCCTACTGTCGCAGCCGCAACCTCTCCCTACGCTAATCAGAGCAGAGTGACGGGCGGCGCTATGTGACTCCAGCTTAAATAGAGGCTGGGTCACATGGTGCTCTGGCCAATCACAGCCATGCCAATAGTAGGCATGGCTGTGATGGCCTCTTGGGGCAAGTAGTATGACGCTTGTTGATTGGCTGCTTTGCAGCCTTTCAAAAAGCGCCAAGAAAGCGTCACAAAAGCGCCAAGAAAGCGACGAACACCGAACCCGAACCCGGACTTTTACGAAAATGTCCGGGTTCGGGTCCGTGTCACGGACACCCCAAAATTCGGTACGAACCCGAACTATACAGTTCGAGTTCGCTCATCCCTAGTTACCAATTTTAACCATTCTCGCTCAAAAATGCTTCTGGTAGCTGGTGTTATGAGCAAACCTCTTAGGAGAGCTGTGAACTATGCAGCCATCTCCATCCGGCGCAAGCTCCCCCCCCCCCCCCCCCCTTATCATTTCTTTATATGGCAGAAATAGGTTCAGCCTCCTGGATTTTCAATTTTTGGGTAGGACACCTCACTTTGCATATTGCAAAGCATACTTTCTATTACATACACAGTGGGGCAGATTTACTAAGCACAGACTTAAAACTGACTAAAGATGCACTAGATTTATTGCTGTGGGTAATGTTGGATGATAAATCTGGGCCACCTTTCTACTGTTTAGTCTGGATTTATCACCTATTACTTGACTTTCTTTGCACCAAAATTTTCTTCCAGTATTTTGGCACACATTTTTGAATCTTAAGCTGCGCCCACTTTCTGGTAGGTCATACCCATGAGCTGCAAAACCGTACATCCTTTTCTAGCAAGCCACTAAAAGTGTTCTGGAGGTATGGGCTCCATAATTCTGGTCCTTCTCCATTAGAAAATCTGTCCCAGTGTGCGTAGTGTTACAGGTTATGTGAGATTTAATTGGGATGGTAGTATTGGTAGATCTTGATGTGAACTCCTTAGATTTAAAGGGTGTTCTTGAACCCTTTACAAATAGTCTATCACTATCTGATTGGCGTGGGTCCAACACCTGCACCCTTACTGATCACTCTGAAGCTCCATTTTAGCACCAGAACTACATGGCTGTCTGTTGTGCAGTGGATGGAGCTTGTTACTTTACCCATCAACTACACAACCGATGGCACCGTGTAGTTCCAGTGCTTTTTCCAGAGCTACTGCGGAACAGCTGATCGCATGGATGTGAGGTGTCGTAACCATGTCGGTCACATTGTTATGTCCTATCCTGAGGATAGGCTGCCACTTATAAAGGGTTGCACAAACCTTTTATGGGTATACCAGCATAGGGCTTGATATTTGTATAACATATGTGTAACCACCTTTTACTCTTAAGCAGACTCTAAATGGAACATTATTGGACTATAAGCTAGATGAGAATGAAGGGCCCACAAGATGGGGACTTTCTAGCCACATACAATATCTGACTCCGCAATGGAGCATCTCTTCAAGAATTCCATCCCTATGAAACATGGGCGTGCATTTCCACATAATAACCACATTCAAATGATAAAATTCTGTCTTGATATGAAGAAAATAAAAAGACACAGAGCATTTAGTGAATGATGTGGAATATACACATTAGAGGAGCATTGTCCAGCCTGGAATAAGAAGTGGATTCTCTACCAGATTGAAAACTTCCCTGGGACTTCAGTTTTAGAGGATGAAGCTGTCGAGATAGGGAAACTGATTACTTGGTACAGAAGAAAGGGGCAGATTGCGTTTGGAGACACATCCCGAGTTAAATTCACAGATGTAAAGGATGGTATTTATGGAATCAGAAAACCTGCTAATGTATTCAGTTCTCCTCCGAACATCCAGTTCTAACTTCTATTATTTGTACCATAAGATGTCTGAAAACTTTTCTTTATTACTTCATCACAGGGGAGGACATGCAACTTTTTCAGCTGGTGGGGGCCCACTCTAGCCACACGAAGGTTTAAAACAAGTACCCTGCTTCTGTAACTCGCTTATACACACTACATAGACATTGTATCTAGAGATGAGCGAATTTCTCAAAACTTCGATCCGGCTGGTTCGCGGAATTTTCCGAAAATATTCAATATGATCCAAATTTATTCGCAGCGATTCGCGTTAAAAAACAGCTATTTCCTGGCTGCAGAGAGTATGTATAGTGGTGTAGAACACTGTGTCTTGCAGTAACACGCATAGGGAGTCTGCTGTGGTAGTGAAACAATACTGTGAGTCAAAACATACAATGCAACAGCTCTCTGCAAACCAAATAAAGTACAAAAATGAATTATATTGCTTATGCTATGCTGTGTTAGGCGTGCACGACTGAAGTGTCAGCCACACCTACAGTACTGGAGGGGTGGCTGACACTTCGGTCGTGCACTCCTGACCAGCCTGTCCCATAGGCTGATTTGAATTAGTGTGAGTATATAGCTTAGCCTGCTCCCCTTCATTCATTGGAAGCCATTTGGCACCAGGAGAGGTATAGGGTGGACTCTCATTGCATTCTTTGGTGGCCATTTGGCACCCACCAGGAGAGATGTGGAGTGGGCCCGGCATGCATGTTGGTACCTGCATTCCCTGGATATAATGGAGGCCTTTTGGCACCAAAGATGTTAAAAATTAAAGCAGGCCCAGCATGCATGTGGAACCTACACTCCCTGAATTGTATGGTAGCCGTCATGGCACATAACAGGTAGAATTTAATGTTAGGTTCCCATCTTACAGAGATCGCCCTTGACGTGCGGCAGACGGGTTCAAATATTTTGTACAAAATGATTTGCCAAGCATCTCTAATTTATAAGCATAGCATAAGCAATATAATTCCTTTTTGTACTTGATTTGGTTTGCAGAAAGCTGTTGCATTGTATGTTTTGTTCTATGTTGTGTTTTCAGCCATAGCAACGTGCACCTGCGCATTGGGATGTGCTGACTGACCCCCTATTTTTTCAATACTGTGAGTCAGTATAACACGCAGATGACAGGTGTCGCTCTTAGAATCACTGTACACTTCACTTATTTGGGCAGTTACGGCACCAAAACTGACCAAATAACTCAAGTGTGAACTCAGCCTTACAGGTTCATGTTAGCACCAAATATAAAGAACCATGCAGAGGCACAAGATCCTACTGTAGCGTGAAAGAGCTCACTCCTTTTACACCGTCGTCAGCTGAATCCACATAGATGTCTACAGAACCTGTTCTATTAAACCCTTATACAAGTAGAGCCCCCCCCCCCCCCCCCCCCGACAGAGTGGAGAGGGTGTCAGCAGTAAATTTGTGTTGATGTCACTGATTATTTTGCCCTTCCTCTGATCCGTCAGAACAATAACGCCTCAAAAAACGGATCCTGTCTGTGGAGCATCCGCCTTCACTCGGTCAGCATTTGGTCAGTAATCCATCAGGATTGCTAAAGCCAAAAAAATAAACAAGAGTGGATCCAAAACAGAGATCACACATGAATGGAATATTTGCATGTCTTCTGTGTTTTGTACCCACTCCTGCTTTTGGCTACCAACTCATAAGCCAGTTTTTATGGGTCCATACAGGCCTTACAGCTACTACACAGACAGGATCAGTAGTGTGTCTCATTTTTCCTTCCTTCTGACAGATCAGAAGAAGGGTAAAAAAAAAGATCATGTATAAGCTTCTGTTGTGATGGTGGTCAACCAGGCCAAAAAGGCAAAACAGTGGCCCAGTCATGGAGTGGGGAGGGGTGGAGAACAGCTTGAGAAGTCCACAGAGTGGCCTAATAACATAGTGTTGAGGTAGCAGCAGCATGATGAGACCACAGAGTGGCCCAATGACATAGTGGGGAGGTGGCAGAAGCAGCAGCATAAGGAGACCACAGAGTGGCCCACTTACATAGTGTTGAGGTGGCAGCAGCATGAGGAAGCCATAGAGTGGCCCAATGACATAGTGTTGAGTTAGCAGCAGCATGAGGAGGCCACACAATGGCAAGGTGACATAGTGTGGAGGTGGCAGCAGCAGCATGAGGAAACCTGAGTGGTGAGGTGGCAGCAGCATCAGGAGACCACAGAGTGACCCGGTGACAGAGTGGATAGGTGGTTGGCACTAACAGTACCCGTTGACAATCGTAGGTGTAAGAAGGAGCACTTGGCATCAGATGTATGGCATCAGACGGGTGGCAGCATCAGAATAGTAGCTGAGGCAGGTAGTCAGAAGAAACCAGTGTCTTTTGTCAAGGTTTGGGTGGAGCAGCATGGATGATCTAATCTGATGCATCAGGCATTGGTGGGTGGAATCCCTGGCTGATCTAAGCCTGATTCATCTTGACAAAGGTCAGTTTCTCCACATTTTGGGTGGACAGGCGAGTTTTCCCTTGGGGTAACTATGGCCCCCACCGCACTAAACACCCCCTCTGAGGCCACACTACTGGCCGGGCAGGACAGCTTTTCCAGGGCCAACTTAGCCAGTTCCAGCCACAAATCCAGTTTGGCTGCCCAGTAGTCCAGCGGATCTTCAATGTGGGGTGGCAGGGTGCTGTCCAAGTATGCCACCACCTGCTGGTGAAGGTTCTGCTTCAGGTCTAGCTCCTGCTACTGGTGAGTAGTTTCTTCACTAGGCTGGTTAAGAAAGCTGCTCATCATTAACTCTAGACTCAAGCTGCTGCTGATGGAGCTGGTACTGCTCCTAACCCCCTTAAGCCACCCGCCACAGCAGTCATGGCAGTGGAATGAGAGCGCAGCACCCCACCCCTGGTCAGACCGACGAGAGGATGGACAATGGCGTAGATAGGCAGCGACCAACTGACTACATTGGATGTCTCGATAGTAGTTGAGTTTGTCCTCTCTCTCAGCGGGTGTAAAAAAAGGCCCTCATTTTTGACCGGTAGCAAGGGTCCGACAAGGTGAAGAGCCAGTAGTCATCCCTCTGCTGAATGGTGACAATTCGGCTGTCACTACGCAAGCAACTGAGCATGCATCGGGCTATTTGCGCAAGTGACTCTGAGGGACTACCTGCCTCTATCTCTATTGCATACTGCCATGGTGTGCCTGGGTCATCTGCCTCATCTTCCTCATCTCGCTCTTGCTCCTCCGGCTGCTACTGCTCCTCCTCTCATGTCACCTGTGTAGAAAGACCACCCATTTCACCGCACATTGCTTGTGCTCCAATGTCCTCCTCCTCCTTCAGTTCAGCCCCCACAGGGCTCATGTGGCTGTGAGATGTAGGCGCCACGTCTCCAGTCCCCTGACCAGCCAGATGTGCCAGCATCTGTTCCAGGATATGAAGCAGTGGAATGACGTTGTTCATCCCGTAGTCCTGGCGACTGACAAATAACGTGGCCTCCTCAAAGGGCCTGAGCAAACGGCAGGTGTCATATGAGCTGCCACTGGCTGACATCAAATTTACACAGGGGAGTACTCCTGTCCGCTTGTATAATCACGTAATCGTTTATGGCCTTTCAATGTTCGTATAGTCGGTCCAACATATGGAGAATGGATGGAACGGGTGGAAACGTCACATATCAGCCTATGTTGGGGGACCCCGTTCTGCTGCTGCAGCTCAAGGATAGTGTGCTTGGCGGTGTATGAGTGGCTGAAGTGCATGCAAAGTTTCCTGGCCATTTTTAGGATGTCTTGCAGATGGGTGGAAGACTTCAGGAACCGCTTGACAACCAGATTGAACACGTGCTCCATGCAGGGTGCATGGCTCAGCCTTCCTTGACGCAACACTGATGCCATGTTATTCACGTTGTTGGTCACCATGATTCTGATTTTGAGTTGTCACGGAGAAAGACAGGATTAGATTTCTTGATGAAGGACACGGAGCAGTTCCTCCCCTGTGTGACTCAGTTCGCCCAGGCAAACGAGGTATAGAACAGCGTGACACCACCGTGCCCTGCACATGTGGTGTGCTGGGGGAGCACTGTGAATTGTCCCTGCAGTGGAGTCTGAGGACACGCTGGAGGATGAGGAGGCAGAGGCGGATTGTTGCAGAACTAACAGCATGAGAATGTGGAGGCGTAAGCAGCGTCATCTGACCAAGTTGCTGGTTTGGCTGGACAGGAACCACATTTACCCAGTGGGCCATAAAGTACATATATTGTCCTTGACCATAGTTATAGCTGCACACATCGGCGCTGCCATGCACTTTGGCAGACACCGACAGGCTCAAAGACTGGCCCACCTTCTGTTCTACATATTTGTACAGGGCTGGTGCTGCCTTTTTGGCAAAGAAATTACAGCTTGGGACTCTCCACCTCGGCTCAGCACAAGTCATCAGTTCTCTGAAAGGTTCAGAGTCAACCACTTGGAAAGGGAGGGACTGCAGCACCAGCAACTTGGCCAGGAGCATGTTAAGCTTCTGCTCGTTGGAGGAGTGCATGCATACTGTTGTCTCTTGGAAATCGGTTCGGTGATCAATTGCTGACGGAATGACTGATGAGGAGTAAGAGGGCGACGAGCAGGAGCATCAGGACCGGTAGATGATGGGAAGGACAGACAGCTCCCTTCGGCTGAGGTTGTGGAGCCATCACTGCCGTAAATCAGGTGTGTGCCACTAGGTGATGCAGTGGTTGCTGCGGCAGGCTGGACTACCACATTGGAGCGACGGTTCTCCCAGGCCACTTTATGGTAATGCTGCATATGTTGATGCCGGGCTGTAGTGGCAGCATTGGCGCACTGCCCATGCTTCACCTTCTGCCCACAGATTCAACAAATGGCCACATGTTTGGCTCCCGACCTCCCACTGCTGCCACCCTGCTGACTCCCGGCCATGCTACAGACTTGCTGGCTCTGCCGCTGCCTCACATACAAGCTGCCACCTTCTGGCTCCCAATTGTGATCGGCTACATCATCATCGAGTACTGTCTGCATGTCACTGATAACCTCCTCAAGCGTCTCTGAGCCAGAAGCCTCACCGCTCCCAAAACCAGCTCCCACGCCACTCTCCTCATCAATACTTGCCCGCCTACCGGACGAAGCGGCGGATGTCTCCTCCATATCTTGGCTGGACAGTAGCTGCTGACTGTCCTCTAATAGCTCTTCCTCGCTGTATAGTGGAGCTCTTGGCTGGGGGTGTCTGATGTCACTTGGGATCAAGTGGATGACCGAGTCAGCCATTCAAGAACCGCTGGGTTGCTAGTCAAGACACGACCGCTAGCTGACACTGGGAGCTCAGGCCTCTGGAAGTGACCACTGCTGCCATGCCCCCTTACTCTGCTGCGTCCTGTGCCAGAAAGATTTTGCCTCTGCCCCTCCTCTGTCCAGGGCCTGTCACTTCTCTATCTGACATACTGTTAGATCAAATAAGTAAATAAAAAGGAAATGAATACACGCCAAAAAAGGCTGTCATTTTGTCCCTTCACCACACAAGGGCGATAAAATATATTTTTTCCACTAATACACAGCAAAAAGGGCTTTAGAACATATAACTGCACCCATAAACGGCAAATATTACATTTTTTTGCCAGTAATACACGCCAAAAAAGGCTTTAGAACATATAACTGCACCCTTGAATGGCAAATAATACTTTTTTTGCCATTACTACACTCCAAAAAAAGGCTTTAGAAAATATAACTACACCGCTGAACAGCAAATTATACTTTTTTTGCCACTAATACATGCCAAAAAAGGCTTTTGAACATATAACTGCACTGCTGAACGGCAAATAATCCTTTTTTTTTTGCCACTAATACACCCCAAAAAGGTCTGTTTTCACCTCACTTAGCTTACAGCTAATGAGCATTTTTTAACCACTTATACAAGCCAAAAAAGGCTTTAGAACATATAACTGCACTGCACAAAGGCAAATAAGACATATAAATATTTCCTTGTAATACACCCTGTTGATGGCTGTATCACACAGCACTTGCACCCCAATAACAAGAACGTACATCTAAAGAAGTATCATTTATTGCAAACCTGAAAGCAGCAGTATAATGGTAATTTGGATCCGCAGACAGTGCAGCAAGGTGTAATAGGATTGTTCCTATTACCCAGGCTGTACACTCCTCTATTGGAACCTGTTCTTCTTTTATACTGTGGAATATTTCCTCCCTATCCTTTCCCTACACTTCTAATGATCTTTGATCTCTAATGAACTTCTATTCAGCAAATTAAAAGTTTAAAAGGGAACCTGTCACCTAAATATGCCTCCCAAACCACCAGCATTACCTAAAGTAGCCAGCAGTATGTTCCTAAAGATCCTTTTCTTCCTCCGGCCAGATGCACCAAGATCTTGAAAAACAAACTTTAATCCCCTGCACACGCTATGTAACAGCAGAGTTTGAAGTCAAGGGGGCAGCGGCCTCCTCGCTTCAAGTCAAGATAACCACGTCCCCTATCCCTGCCCCTTCGCCTCTGATTGACAGCCGCGCATGTGAACGTCTGACGCACACTCACACTCGGCCGGCTTTTCTGAACAGCCGAAAGCTATCGGGTGTCAGTCAAAAGCGAAGGGGCAGGGAAAGGGCGCATGGTTATCTTGACCTGAAGCGGGGAGGCCGCTGTCCCCTTGACTTTAAACTCTGCTGTTACATAGTGCGTGCAGGGGATTAAAGTTCATTTTTCAAGATTTTGGTGCATCTGGCCAGAGGAAAAAAAGGATCTTTAGGAACATACTGCTGGCTACTTTAGGTAATGCTGGTGGTTTAGGAGGTGTTTTTTAGGTGACAGGTTACCTTTAAAGTCTTTCCTAGCACTGTCCCTAGCACCTACTAACGTCTCTCCTTGCACTAAGCACACTGGAAAATGGTTGAATCCAAGATGGCTGAGGCTATTTATAGGGCTGTGACATCACATTATGGGTGTCGTGCGTTCCTAGAGTTTTTTGCTCCATGTCCATGTGCATCAGCCGATTTATTGCAAAAAATGCAATTCATTACCACGAAGCGTGTGGAACTTCGGATTCGGTGCGAATTGAAGTTTTCCTGAAATTCGGATCGAATTCCACTTCGTCAACTTCGATTCGCTCATCTCTAATTGTATCTTCCCAGTCAGACAGTCACATATACTCAATCATTGAACTGCTGATTGGGTCATGAATTAGTATATGTATGAGCATGGATGCTATTATTAATGCCTTCACTGCTCTAGACCAACAGGGATGTTATAATTGACTCCTTCACTTTTCTAGCCCACCAGGAAAGTTCACTTATCCACTTCACTGTCCTAGACCAGCAGGAATGCAATCACTAACCCATTCTTCATCCTAGACCAGCAGGAATTTTACCAACCCCCCTCAGCAGAGATGATACCACTAAACGTTTCTCTACCCTAGACCACTATTCCATCAATTATTAGGCCTCGGCTGGTTTCTACTTTTTTGGTCCTGGCTCACTGTGCACGAAATGCCTGGAGATGCCTATTTGGTCAGTAGCTGGCTGAGGCAGGTCAACACAGTGGGTTGGTCATGGCCCCCCTCCTGCCATTTCCATTAGCCAACTGGACAACACCTTTAACATCTGCAAATAACGTCCTATCACTCCCTCAATTATTCATGGGGTTTTAATAAAAATAGGGCCAGTCAGCTCCACCAAAATGGCAAATGATCCCAGCACCATGGGCTTAGGTAAAGAGTGTCGAGGCTACAGGAGCACCAAGGCTCCGGTGATTTGGAGGACCAATGGTCTCTGTGCCACATAAATATTTTTCACTCGCACCTAAAAGTTTCAAGTTTTATCTCTTCCCTGGACAAAGGAGCAGGAAAAAAATCTTAAACATTTTCTTAGAGCATCTCTAATCCTTCTACCTACCAAAATATGGGGTGAATGAAGCAAGCTCTGAAAATTTCCCATTTGGGGTTTATTGGACATTTAATTACTTGAATATATTAGTAAATATTTGCTTTTGTTCCATCTAGATTTTACTATTTTGCATTTAGAATTTTATGTAACAGAAGAATAAAACTCATAATGAGCTGAGAAATCCAACTGAACATTTCCTACTTTTTTTTTCTCCTCAGAGATTTTGTGAAAATTTGTGGGGAAATCTCAGGAGATTCTAAATACAGTCTGATACTGTAGAATATTAATCTAAACTGCATGTAGCTCTGGTCTTTAGAGAACCAGCTTATAATAAGAAAATTGGAATCAGGACACTTACATTTAGAGGAGCGGGTTATAATTAAATGGGTTCTGAACCTTTTTACAAATAAACTTGTATAGTCAAGAAGTAAAAAAGACATTACTTTGTAATATAAACCGTAAAGAGGTATACTCACCAGGGGTGTGCCTAGTACTTGTATACTCCCTATGAAAAGCTGGGTGAAAAGATAAAATTGTTTCTTCTGCCACTGGGTGGAAGGAGGGGGTCACTGCATTTTAGAGCTGTATAAATCCCTATGCAATGAGCTCCCTCTAGTGGTGGTGGCAAGCAGACCAAAGTTTACTTTTTATTATTGTATGAAGGGAAGGATTTGGAGCTCTGACTAATAAAAAATGTGGACCTAATTAGATTAAATAAAATAACATTTAAGGCACCTACCCTAAATCATCTTCATTAGTTTCTTCACTGTACTTGAAGGGGTAGTCTTTTTAAAAAAAAACTTGTTTAGATTCTTACCCCATAGCTTCATTGCAGCAGTTTTATCTAGTTACATAAACCCTTATGCGCAAATTAGGGTAAATGGTACCTTCTCAGGCCCATTTCAGATTAGGAATGGCCTCAAGAAAGGTTACCCTCTTCCCTGACATTGTTTATTTTGGTGATAGAGATGCTCATTTAAAAAATAGTCAAGACTCTTGACATTCAGGCACGGAGGTTGGAGATTTCCATCATAAAACAGCAGCATTTGCACTTTGGTTAGTTTGTCAATCCCTTTTCATGTCCAATCCAGTTACAGCTATCCATCTGTTCTACAAGTTTTTGAGCTTTTTAGGAGGTTCCTCCAACTTTAAAGTCAATATGTCACAAACTTATCTGTCCGGGCTCAAATAGTGAGATCTCTAGCTTTGGCGCAACTGCGTTGGGAGAGACGCGCTGCTAAGCCATGCCCCCTGGTGATGAGACAGCATCATTAGCAACTGGACAAAATGCTCTTTCTCTTTCTTGTGCTGGAGTCATGGACCTATCAGGTTCTGATCCAGGGATTTGGTGCTCTATTTAAACCCCTGCTGGCAATACACCCTTGCCAGTTATAGGTTTTCCTTGCTGTACTTCAATTGCTATTTTGCTGTTTGGGTTGTTACTATTGGATTTGACTTTGGCTTGACTTAGACCTCTCGCTCTGCTCTGTGATTTGGTACTGCATTGACCTCCAGGCTTTGAACTTTTCCTGCACGACCTTGCTCTGTGTGTTTATCTGTTTCTGGGTCCCAGTTGTGTGAACAGGTCCCTGCAGTTTTAAACGTTGGTGCTTGGTTTGACTGCCTGCACTTACCAGCATAGGGACAGTCAACAAGTTGTGGACTTGCTGCTTAGGGCTTGCTCTGCAAGTAGGCAAGAACAGCGGGTTGGGTGCAAGTTAGGGCTCACCGTGTAAATGTGATTACCCTAGACACAGTCTCGGGAAATCAGAGATATTGAATGCGTCAGCATCCCAAGTGATGGATTAGAGGATTAGAACCTATACTCCATTTGTCCAGCATCAGCATTTCAGAAGAGGTTAAGTGAGGTCCCAACCACTGGAACAACAGAAGAAGTATCTGGATAAGTCAAGCTGTGCCCATGCCCACCCGGAACAGCAGGGCAGGCAAGGATCTCTGACATGGCACAATATCTGTGCACTTTACAACCCCTTTAAGACTGAAATAGCTAAGACGCAGCTCCCATTTACCTCATGGATGAGGAGAAAGAATATCCTGCCATAAATCCTATATGTTTTATAGGTTACCCACATTGCACTTTAAGAAATTCCACAGTCTGGTCATTTAATTCCTTTGGGGAGTTAGGAGAACTATGTTAGCTTTCTCATTGTTAGTACGAAAAAAGCATAGGGAAGGTTTTGTCCTGTAGCTACTATAAGGTGATCCATCTGGATTGCTGGATTGACCTAACCTCAACTTTAATGTTTAAAATTCACTCAGAATAGCAGAAACATCTACTGATCCTTCAGTATTTTCAACTACACTTGTCTCCACATGGCCCACCACTTGAGTTTTTGATTCTAAGTGATTTTACCAGAGTTACTATTAGGGTTTAGCAAAAATTCAACTCTGGTTTGGACCATGGTGCAGAGCCCTTGCCTCTAATACATATACTCACCAAGAGTCATTCGATTTTCTTGGTCCAATCTAATCTTGGTGAGGGGTCCGATCTCTCTTTTCCTCTGCACACAAAGTCTTTCTGTTTGTCTTCTAGGTCCTTTTTCCAAACTACTTCATGGCTACTGAAAAAAATAAGTTTCCTACAAATGAATCAGATCAGTTTTGGTTATTTATTCTCATCTCCTTTTACAATTCTCAATGGCAAGACCGTAATATGTGAGGGACTAGGAGAATGTGCTACACATTTAGTTCTCTGATGCTGAAATTAAAATCTTGCTCTCTAAGGCCTTTTTCACACGTCAGTGTTTTGGTCAGTGATTTCCATCAGTGATTGTGAGCCCAAACCAGTTGCGGCTCTAAACACAGAACAGGTGCAGATCTTTCCCTTATACCTTATCTCTCTCTGTGGAGACTCCAATCCTGGATTTGGCTCATAATCACTGATGGAAATCACTGACCAAAACACTGACGTGTGAATGAAGTTTAACTCTCATGGTTTCTCCAAATGTGTAAAGATTCAGGAGAATTTATCCATGTTAGTCATGTGTTAGGTTTAGGACTCCCATTTTCTTACAAAGAGCAAACCTCTGTAGTTCAGACAGATGTTGGAGATGCGAGGAATGTCCCGATTTGGCTGAAATGTTCTAAAATAACTCCCTTGTTTCATGCAGACTGTAATGAAATATAATAAATCTGTGGGTTAGAGTGAAAAGTGGAAACTATACTTTTATGGGTTCTGTCTTGAGAAGTTAAGCTTGACTTACTCAAGCTGTCATATTATTTACCCTTTGAAACGGTGAGATACAGATCCCCTGTCTATTAAGCAATGATGTGAAAGCGAACCACCTACTTAACAGATTTGAGGAGCTTGATATTTAGTTCAACTCTAGGTGAAGCTTCCTTAAAACATTGCATTTTTGGGTTAAAGTTATAGTTTTGGGATGCAATACTTCATTCTCTCATATTTGGCTCCTTGCCCTTAGTGTATTGAATGGTATTGAACATTATTGTATTGCTTTATGTAATTCAAAATGCCCCCCTTACAGGTGTACTAGTGATAAGCGAGCACCAAAGTATTTTTGTGCTTGGCCGAGCACCCGAGTATAATGGAAGTCAATGGGAGACAACCAGGCACCCTGTGCTCGGAAGAGAAGAGGGTGTCTGGTTCATAAAAAAAGTTATAAATTGATGGAAACCCCATCAAAATGGTTTGGAAACAGCTTTAAGAGGATAGCTGGATGCGTATTAGACTCCTATTATGTACGACATACAATAGACAACCACACAAAGGCTATATGCCAAAAGCCAGGTATGTGCAAGCCATCCATCTATCCAGGAGACAGATCACAGCCATCATAGCTTACAATGGCAGCCTTGTGCACTATGAGATATTCCAAACCAGCTCTCATCGGACTGAGAACCAGTAAACCTCAAAGCTATTTTGCATCTATTTGATGGCTTGGGTGGACCTGCACACCTAGATCACTATCATTAAGGTGACAAAAAGTTTTCCGATTGTCCTAACATAATATTCAATAACCTTTTTATACAGTTTTGTCATGTAAAAACTCATTTGCATAAACATAGGCTTATGAGAAAGACATGCAAATGAGCAGAATCTGCCTTGTTTTTCAGCTGTCATAAGACTATGAAAACCAATAGATGGCGCTATGGAGTTATGAACAGCTCCCTCTATTGGTTTCACAGTCTTATGACAAGTCTAATATTCTTGTCAGAAGACTATGAAACCAATAGAGGGCGCTGTTTATAACTCAATAGCGATATCTATTGGTTTTATAGTCTTCTGACAAGAAAATTAGACTGAGTCTTATGACAAGCTTATTTGTTTAGCTTTTTGCATGGATAATTTGCAATAAAAATTAGCGATTAGAATATTCACGATCTACACTAGGATGATATCTGACACTGGGAAAGCTGGGTAATAACTCAGTGATAAAATCTGACACTCATTTGCATGTCTTTCCCATATGCCCATGTTTATGCAAATGAGTTTTTACATGACAAAACTGTATAGAAAGGTTATTGAATATTATGTTAGGACAATCGGAAAACTTTTTTTGCCCTAATGATATTGATCTTGGTGTGCAGGTCCACCTAAGCCATCCAACAGATGCAAAAAAACGTTGAGGTTTTGTCACGGGGCACCAAAGGCGCACTAGGTCTCCCATCGGCCGCAGCCCTGCTGCTTAGCTTCGGGAGCGAGAATCTGTGTTTGGCCTCATTCCCAGGGTGGCTTTGCTAGCTGGGAGGCTCCCTGCTCCTAGGTCTGCCTTGAGTGCCGAGCTGATCACTCGGTGCTTGACTTGTCTGTCTGTCGGTCATGTGACGCTGGCCATGTCACATGACCCTCAGACCCCACTATAAATACAGGCAGCCTGCTGGCCACAGGTTGCCTGTTAATTCTAGGTTCCTGGCTATTTGTTGGACTAATGATTACTCACCTGATCCTGCTCCTCCTGTACTGCGCATCCCTCCTGGTATTGTGACCTCGGCTCCCACCTGACTAGTCTTTGCGGACTCCTCTGGAACTTCTCTACTCTCCTGGTATTTGACCCCGGCTTCAACTGACCATTCTTTGCTTAACCATTTGTACTGCTTAGCTCTCTTGGTTCTGACCTGGTCCGTTCACATTCTGTTATTTGTCTTGTTTGTCTTCCCAGCATGTATCCTAAGTTAGGGACTGCCGTCTAGTTGTCCCCTGTCATTAGGACTTGCGGGGCAAGTAGGCAGGGCCAGGGGTGAGGGTGGAGCGCAGTGGTCACTATCCTCCCCCCTGTGTATGGTGTACGTGACCGTTACAGGTTTACTGGTTCTCATTTAGAATACAGCTGGTTTGGAATATCCCATAGTAAACAAGGCTGCCATTGTAAGGTATGCTCGCTGTTATCTATCTCATGGATAGATGGATGGCTTGTACATACCTGGCTTTTGGCATATAGCTTTTGTGTGGTTATCTATCGTATGTCATACATAATAGGAGTCTAAGACCCATCCAGCTATCCTTTTAATGCTGTTTCCAAACCATTTTGATGGGTTTTCCATCAAATTCTAACCTTTTTTTATGAAACAGACACCCTCTTCACTTCCGAGCAGGGGGTGCCTGGGTTCTCTCATTGACTTCCATTGTATTAAATTGTATTCGAGCACCCAAATTATTCGGCCAAGCACTCGGATCTGCCGAGCATAGCGATGCTCAAGCCAAACAGCAGTTCGGCTAAGCATGCTCACTCATCAAAAATGTGCACGTGATTTTGATGTATCCTTTTGACTGAACAGTTTAATCCTACTTTACATTTGAATTTATCAGATCCAACAGGCTGTTCCTGGCTTATCTTGGCCTAGCCGAATACTGATGTTCACTGCTAGTTCTGTATCGATATATATATATATATATATATATATATAGACAGAAGAATAACACCGCAGCACTCCATTTAGTGAAAAAAGTAGGACCCTTTATTCACCTGTGCGACGTTTCGGTCCGCTTGCTGGGACCATTATCAAGCAATACAACATTGTGAAGACTGTGGATATTTATGCAGTCGTGACTAATTGTCTAACATAAGTGACAATTATTAAAATATTCAAAAAACAGAATGTGCAATACATATCATAAAAGAAAAATGTGACTTATCTGGAGGGTAACAAAAAGTAGAGCCATAATCGGTATATATCAAGCCCCCAGATATACATATTCATAGTTATTACAATCAATATACATAAGTGACAGTAAATTGTGAATCATCATCACCTGTGAGTATAAAAAATTAACAGGACCAAACGTGGAATCAGGCGTGCTCAATCCTGGGAGAATACAATGTAGCGAGTTGCGTCGCATGGATCCGGCGTCCCGGAACTGCAAATGCGCATGTCCGTGACGTCACTGTGGGTGATTCACGTGATCACTCACAGAACGTCACATGGTAACAGACATACCGCATCACGATCATAGAAAATAGTATATAAACAAGAATACCATATAGGAAATTCATACAGTAGTTAGAGGATAAAGCACCCGGGTTATATGGGCAGACGACGTGCAACTATACAAAGGCACCGTCACGCGGCGTCTGCATACAGAAAACAGGGGGAGGAGACGGCGTCAGTCGTAATCCTCCCACTGCATTCATCACAATTTAACCCTTTATCGGGTGGATGTCCTCCACAGTAATTGTGTAAACACTCGTGCTACAGTAATAATTAACAAAGTAATTGGCAGTAATCCAGGGACAGATCAGCATGACCAGAATGAACATCTCGCCTCCCTTTGAGCGGAGCCTTTCCAACCGCAGGTCCTGAAAGTGAAATAATAAAAGAAATATATTATCCAAATATATTCATTAAAAACAACAATTTTTTCAACACAAATATCGGCAGGAAACAGGACTAGAGGAAATCATATGAATAGCCAGGGCCTATAATCTACATTCAAGCCCATCGGTCGAATGGTTTGTAACTTAAATATCCATTCGGACTCACGTTTTTTGAGCATCCTAATGCGGTCACCTCCAGTCCGCGGTAACGGAACATGGTCAAGGATCATAAATTTAAGATCTCTTTCAACATGTCCCATATCCGCGAAGTGGTGTGAAACAGGCAAATCCATACGTTTTTTACGTATGGAAAACCGGTGTTGGTTAAACCGGGATTTGAAATCACATGTGGTTTCACCCACATATAATAAATTACAGGGACACCATAAAACATAAATCACAAAACACGAGTCACAGGTCAGAAAAAATTTGAGGGGGTAAGAGATCCCAGTTTGTGGATGAGTAAATACTCGTCCCTTCACCATGTATTTACAATTTACACAGTGGAGGCACGGGTAGCTGCCATTATTTTTCGGGGCCAAAAGTAATTGTCGTGTACTTTTTTGTGAGCCAATATCGTTTTTGACTAATTTGTCTTTTATATTACGGGCTCTCTTATAAGAAATGAGCGGTCTACTGCAGAATTCAGGGATATTTTTATGTTCCATTTTGAGAATTGACCAGTGTTTATTAAGTATCTTATTGACATGTGGACTTGCTTCACAAAAAGTAGAAACAAAAGGTATTCGCTGGAACTGTTTATGCGGAATACCTTGAAACAGTTCACTTCTTTCTTTTTGATTAATACGTCTAAGTTGTTGCTGCAAAACGGAAGCAGGGTACCGTCTCTGTCTAAAGTTTTGTGTCATAATGTCCAAAGTTGTATTCAATGTCGAGGTATTACTGACAATGCGTTTTGCCCTGATAAATTGGCTGTAAGGTAACGACCGCACCATCATCCGGGGATGAGCACTGTCAAACCTCAGGACGGTATTGCGGTCAGTAGGTTTGGTGTAAACCTCAGTGCTCAACGCATTGTCAGTGTACCTTACATTAACATCTAGAAAATGTAATGTATGAGTAGAAAACTCCAAAGTAAATTGTATATCAGGGGTCAAACTGTTTAAGAAATTGTGAAACAGGTGTAACTCCGAGGCAGTACCAGTCCAAATAACAAAGATATCGTCTATGTATCTCCACCACCTCAGCACATGGCTGAAGTGGTGGGACACACAGACGTAACGTTCCTCCAAATAGGAGACGACCATGTTGGCGTAAGTGGGGGCCACATTCGTCCCCATGGCCGTCCCTCTGATTTGCATGTAATAATCGTCCCCAAAAAGGAAATAATTATTATGTAAAATCATGCGTAACAAAGCCAAGAAAAAAGTTTGTGCCTCAATCGTATAATCAGAATTGGCTAAAGCGGATTCCACAACTGTCATCCCTAAGTCATGCTGTATGGAAGTATACAGACTGACGATGTCGAAGGAGGCCAATATGGCGTCCTCCGGCATCGTCACGTCTGCTAATTTAGTCAAAAAATCTGTAGTGTCACTCAGATAAGATCTTGAGTTAATTACATACGTCTGTAAGATCTTGTCTAAAAAAATAGAAGCGTTACTGAGTAAAGAACCACGGCCAGAAACAATAGGTCGGCCGGGTGGGCACTGTAAGTTCTTATGAATTTTAGGTAACAAATAAAATAAAGGGGTGACAGGATGTTCTATCTGCAGGAACTCGCTCAATGGTTCATCGATGAGGCCAGTTTGTGTGTAAGTATTAACTAATGACTTTAATTCACGTTGTATATCAAATCTGGGATCCCTTTGGAGTTTAACATAAACTGCAGAGTCTGACAGTTGGCGGACTGCCTCCGTCAAGTACATGGCAGTATCCATGACCACCACCGCACCACCCTTGTCAGCAGACTTGATGGTGAGGGAGTGGTCATGGATCAACTGCTCAAGTGCATATAATTCCTGTTTAGAAATATTGGGGTGTTGGATGCGATCCAAGAGCCCAGATTGTTTTAGCTCCTGTATATCACCCAACACCGCATCTGAAAACACATCAAAAGCCTTAGATGAAATTTGGGGGGAAAATTCCCTCCTGACCCGCAGTCCCCAATCGGACAAACGTAATTCATGCATAGGCTGGGTAGTCACACTATGTGCATCCTGAAAATGGATCTTTAATTTAATTAGTCTAAAAAAATTTAACAAATCGGCTTCCAATTCATACCAATTAGTAACACTTGCTGGACAAAAACTTAGACCTTTTTCAAGTAACTGTGTTTGTACAGGTGTCAATATGTGGGAAGATATATTTACCACCGTCAAGCATTGGTCTTTCTCAGCGTCTTTTGGCTTCTTGTCTTTACGGTACCGATTTCTGTTTCGACCACCCCTTCTTGTAACTTTTTTCCAAGGTTTGGTGCAGGCCCTAAAAAAGCAGCTGAGTTACCAACATTAGAGTCATCACGTTTTTTGGTTCTTTTCTGGCTCGGATTTGGATTAGATCGATTACTTTCATTCCAATTGTAGACGTGTCCCGTAGTATAATCAGTTGTATCTCTTTGCCATTTTCCTCGCTTAGTTTCTTGGATGTCACTTTTGAGTTTGTTAAGATGGGGTTGAAATTTATTGTAGTAGTCATCAAAGTCCTGTGATGACATGGTTGCCTTCAATGCAGCTTCATCTTCGGTCTTATTTGTAGCTGTAGAAAATAGATCTTTGCGCATAAATTCAATATTTAGGAGCATTAGATCCAAGGAGTATTTATTAGAAATTTGTTCATATTTTGACCGGAATTCCGGATCATTGGAATACATGGAGGATCTTGGTTGTACACGCATCCCCCTTGGTATACGGTTGGTTTTCACATATTCCACCAAGGTAGTGGAATGTAATTCCAAAGTGAGACATTTTTTTGTGTCACGTTCATACCTCTTTTTGATGTCAAGCGGTGAGGGAACCGAAAGAAAGTCCACATTGCCTCCACATGCTCCAACAATTCTGTCCCTGTCGGCATCAGTGTATGAAAAAGTGGCCGATGAAGACTGATTTACCAGTGGATCCATCTTTGCGCATTAAAGTAGATAATCTTTGCTCTTGAGTAGAGTTGAGCGAACACCTGGATGTTCGGGTTCGAGAAGTTCGGCCGAACATCCCGGAAATGTTCGGGTTCGGGATCCGAACCCGATCCGAACTTCGTCCCGAACCCGAACCCCATTGAAGTCAATGGGGACCCGAACTTTTCGGCACTAAAAAGGCTGTAAAACAGCCCAGGAAAGAGCTAGAGGGCTGCAAAAGGCAGCAACATGTAGGTAAATCCCCTGCAAACAAATGTGGATAGGGAAATGAATTAAAATAAAAATTAAATAAATAAAAATTAACCAAAATCAATTGGAGAGAGGTTCCATAGCAGAGAATCTGGCTTCCCGTCACCCACCACTGGAACAGTCCATTCTCAGATATTTAGGCCCCGGCACCCAGGCAGAGGAGAGAGGTCCCATAACAGAGAATCTGTCTTCATGTCAGCAGAGAATTAGTCTGCATGTCATAGCAGAGAATGAGGCTTCACGTCAGCCACCACTGCAACAGTCCATTGGCATATATTTAGGCCCAGCACCCAGGCAGAGGAGGGAGGTCCCGTAACAGAGAATCTGTCTTCATGTCAGCAGAGAATTAGTCTGCATGTCATAGCAGAGAATGAGGTTTCACGTCAGCCACCACTGCAACAGTCCATTGGCATATATTTAGGCCCAGCACACACACAGGCAGAGGAGAGAGGTCCCGTAACAGAGAATCTGGCTTCATGTCAGCAGAGAATCAGTCTGCATGTCATAGCAGAGAATGAGGCTTCACGTCAGCCACCACTGCAACAGTCCATTGGCATATATTTAGGCCTAGCACACAGGCAGAGCAGAAAGGTCCCGTAACAGACAATCTGGCTTCATGTCAGCAGAGAATCAGTCTTCATATCATAGCAGAGAATCAGGCTTCACGTCACCCACCACTGCAACAGTCCATTGGCATATATTTAGGCCCAGCACCCAGGCAGAGGAGAGAGGTCCCGTAACAGACAATCTGGCTTCATGTCAGCAGAGAATCAGTCTTCATATCATAGCAGAGAATCAGGCTTCACGTCACCCACCACTGTAAGAGTCAATTTTCATAAATTTAGGCCCAGAACCCAGGCAGAGGAGAAAGGTCCCGTAACAGACAATCTGGCTTCATGTCAGCAGAGAATCAGTCTTCATATCATAGCAGAGAATCAGGCTTCACGTCACCCACCACTGTAAGAGTCAATTTTCATAAATTTAGGCCCAGAACCCAGGCAGAGGAGAAAGGTCCCGTAACAGACAATCTGGCTTCATGTCAGCAGAGAATCAGTCTTCATATCATAGCAGAGAATCAGGCTTCACGTCACCCACCACTGTAAGAGTCAATTTTCATAAATTTAGGCCCAGAACCCAGGCAGAGGAGAAAGGTCCCGTAACAGACAATCTGGCTTCATGTCAGCAGAGAATCAGTCTTCATATCATAGCAGAGAATCAGGCTTCACGTCACCCACCACTGTAAGAGTCAATTTTCATAAATTTAGGCCCAGAACCCAGGCAGAGGAGAAAGGTCCCGTAACAGACAATCTGGCTTCATGTCAGCAGAGAATCAGTCTTCATATCATAGCAGAGAATCAGGCTTCACGTCACCCACCACTGTAAGAGTCAATTTTCATAAATTTAGGCCCAGAACCCAGGCAGAGGAGAAAGGTCCCGTAACAGACAATCTGGCTTCATGTCAGCAGAGAATCAGTCTTCATATCATAGCAGAGAATCAGGCTTCACGTCACCCACCACTGTAAGAGTCAATTTTCATAAATTTAGGCCCAGAACCCAGGCAGAGGAGAAAGGTCCCGTAACAGACAATCTGGCTTCATGTCAGCAGAGAATCAGTCTTCATATCATAGCAGAGAATCAGGCTTCACGTCACCCACCACTGTAAGAGTCAATTTTCATAAATTTAGGCCCAGAACCCAGGCAGAGGAGAAAGGTCCCGTAACAGACAATCTGGCTTCATGTCAGCAGAGAATCAGTCTTCATATCATAGCAGAGAATCAGGCTTCACGTCACCCACCACTGTAAGAGTCAATTTTCATAAATTTAGGCCCAGAACCCAGGCAGAGGAGAAAGGTCCCGTAACAGACAATCTGGCTTCATGTCAGCAGAGAATCAGTCTTCATATCATAGCAGAGAATCAGGCTTCACGTCACCCACCACTGTAAGAGTCAATTTTCATAAATTTAGGCCCAGAACCCAGGTAGAGGAGAAAGGTCCCGTAACAGACAATCTGGCTTCATGACAGCAGAGAATCAGTCTGCATGTCATAGCAGAGAATCAGGCTTCACGTCAGCCACCACTGCAACAGTCCATTGTCATAAATTTAGGCCCAGCACCCAGGCAGAGGAGAGAGGTCCCGTAACAGAGGATCTGGCTTCATGTCAGCAGAGAATCAGTCTGCATGTCATAGCAGAGAATGAGGCTTCACGTCAGCCACCACTGCAACAGTCCATTGGCATATATTTAGGCCCAGCACACACACAGGCAGAGGAGAGAGGTCCCGTAACAGACAATCTGGCTTCATGTCAGCAGAGAATTAGTCTGCATGTCATAGCAGAGAATGAGGCTTCACGTCACCCACCACTGCAACAGTCCATTGGCATATATTCAGGCCCAGCACCCAGGCAGAGGAGAGAGGTCCCGTAACAGAGGATCTGGCTTCATGTCAGCAGAGAATCAGTCTGCATGTCATAGCAGAGAATGAGGCTTCACGTCAGCCACCACTGCAACAGTCCATTGTCATAAATTTAGGCCCAGCACCCAGGCAGAGGAGAGAGGTCCCGTAAAAGAGGATCTGGCTTCATGTCAGCAGAGAATCAGTCTGCATGTCATAGCAGAGAATCAGGCTTCACGTCAGCCACCACTGCAACAGTCCATTGTCATAAATTTAGGCCCAGCACCCAGGCAGAGGAGAGAGGTCCCGTAAAAGAGGATCTGGCTTCATGTCAGCAGAGAATCAGTCTGCATGTCATAGCAGAGAATCAGGCTTCACGTCAGCCACCACTGCAACAGTCCATTGTCATAAATTTAGGCCCAGCACCCAGGCAGAGGAGAGAGGTCCCGTAACAGAGGATCTGGCTTCATGTCAGCAGAGAATCAGTCTGCATGTCATAGCAGAGAATCAGGCTTCACGTCAGCCACCACTGCAACAGTCCATTGTCATAAATTTAGGCCCAGCACCCAGGCAGAGGAGAGAGGTCCCGTAACAGACAATCTGGCTTCATGTCAGCAGAGAATTAGTCTGCATGTCATAGCAGAGAATCAGGCTTCATGTCAGCCACCACTGCAACAGTCCATTGGCATATATTTAGGCCTAGCACACAGGCAGAGGAGAGGTTCATTCAACTTTGGGTAGCATCGCAATATAATGGTAAAATGAAAATAAAAATAGGATTGAATGAGGAAGTGCCCTGGAGTCCAATAATATATGGTTATGGGGAGGTAGTTAATGTCTAATCTGGACAAGGGACGGACAGGTCCTGTGGGATCCATGCCTGGTTCATTTTTATGAACGTCAGCTTGTCCACATTGGCTGTAGACAGGCGGCTGCGTTTGTCTGTAATGACGCCCCCTGCCGTGCTGAATACACGTTCAGACAAAACGCTGGCTGCCGGGCAGGCCAGCACCTCCAAGGCATAAAAGGCTAGCTCTGGCCACGTGGACAATTTAGAGACCCAGAAGTTGAATGGGGCCGAACCATCAGTCAGTACGTGGAGGGGTGTGCACACGTACTGTTCCACCATGTTAGTGAAATGTTGCCTCCTGCTAACACGTTGCGTATCAGGTGGTGGTGCAGTTAGCTGTGGCGTGTTGACAAAAGTTTTCCACATCTCTGCCATGCTAACCCTGCCCTCAGAGGAGCTGGCCGTGACACAGCTGCCTTGGCGACCTCTTGCTCCTCCTCTGCCTTGGCCTTGGGCTTCCACTTGTTCCCCTGTGACATTTGGGAATGCTCTCAGTAGCGCGTCTACCAACGTGCGCTTGTACTCGCGCATCTTCCTATCACGCTCCAGTGCAGGAAGTAAGGTGGGCACATTGTCTTTGTAGCGTGGATCCAGCAGGGTGGCAACCCAGTAGTCCGCACAGGTTAAAATGTGGGCAACTCTGCTGTCGTTGCGCAGGCACTGCAGCATGTAGTCGCTCATGTGTGCCAGGCTGCCCAGGGGTAAGGACAAGCTGTCCTCTGTGGGAGGCGTATCGTCATCGTCCTGCCTTTCCCCCCAGCCACGCACCAGTGATGGACCCGAGCTGCGTTGGGTGCCACCCCGCTGTGACCATGCTTCATCCTCATCCTCCTCCACCTCCTCCTCATCCTCGTCCTCCTCGTCCTCCAGTAGTGGGCCCTGTCTGGCCACATTTGTACCTGGCCTCTGCTGTTGCCAAAAACCTCCCTCTGAGTCACTTCGAAGAGACTGGCCTGAAAGTGCTAAAAATGACCCCTCTTCCTCCTCCTCCTCCTCCTCCTCCTGGGCCACCTCCTCTTCCATCATCGCCCTAAGTGTTTTCTCAAGGAGACATAGAAGTGGTATTGTAACGCTGATAACGGTGTCATCGCCACTGGCCATGTTGGTGGAGTACTCGAAACAGCGCAACAGGGCACACAGGTCTCGCATGGAGGCCCAGTCATTGGTGGTGAAGTGGTGCTGTTCTGTAGTGCGACTGACCCGTGCGTGCTGCAGCTGAAACTCCACTATGGCCTGCTGCTGCTCGCACAGTCTGTCCAGCATGTGCAAGGTGGAGTTCCACCTGGTGGGCACGTCGCATATGAGGCGGTGAGCGGGAAGGCCGAAGTTACGCTGTAGCGCAGACAGGCGAGCAGCAGCAGGATGTGAACGCCGGAAGCGCGAACAGACGGCCCGCACTTTATGCAGCAGCTCTGACATGTCGGGGTAGTTGTGAATGAACTTCTGCACCACCAAATTCAGCACATGCGCCAAGCAAGGGATGTGCGTCAAATTGGCTAGTCCCAGAGCTGCAACGAGATTTCGCCCATTATCACACACCACCAGGCCGGGCTTGAGGCTCACCGGCAGCAACCACTCGTCGGTCTGTTGTTCAATACCCCGCCACAACTCCTGTGCGGTGTGGGGCCTGTCCCCCAAACATATGAGTTTCAGAATGGCCTGCTGACGTTTACCCCGGGCTGTGCTGAAGTTGGTGGTGAAGGTGTGTGGCTGACTGGATGAGCAGGTGGAAGAAGAGGAGGAGGAAGCCGAGAAGGAGGAGGTGGCAACAGGAGGCAAAGAATGTTGCCCTGCGATCCTTGGCGGCGGAAGGACGTGCGCCAAACAGCTCTCCGCCTGGGGCCCAGCTGCCACTACATTTACCCAGTGTGCAGTTAGGGAGATATAGCGTCCCTGGCCGTGCTTACTGGTCCACGTATCTGTGGTTAGGTGGACCTTGCTACAGATGGCGTTGCGCAGTGCACACTTGATTTTATCGGATACTTGGTTGTGCAGGGAAGGCACGGCTCTCTTGGAGAAGTAGTGCCGGCTGGGAACAACATACTGTGGGACAGCAAGCGACATGAGCTGTTTGAAGCTGTCTGTGTCCACCAGCCTAAATGACAGCATTTCATAGGCCAGTAGTTTAGAAATGCTGGCATTCAGGGCCAGGGATCGAGGGTGGCTAGGTGGGAATTTACGCTTTCTATCAAATGTTTGTGAGATGGAGAGCTGAACGCTGGCGTGTGACATGGTTGAGACGCTTGGTGACGGAGGTGGTGGTGGTGGTGTTGGTGGTACATCCCCTGTTTGCTGGGCGGCAGGTGCCAACGTTCCTCCAGAGGCGGAGGAAGAGGCCGAGGCGGCAGCAGCAGAATAGGCCGAGGCGGCAGCAGCAGAAGAGGTAGCAGGGGGAGCCTGAGTGACTTCCTTGGTTTTAAGGTGTTTACTCCACTGCAGTTCATGCTTTGCATGCAGGTGCCTGGTCATGCAGGTTGTGCTCAGGTTCAGAACGTTAATGCCTCGCTTCAGGCTCTGATGGCACAGCGTGCAAACCACTCGGGTCTTGTCGTCAGCACATTGTTTGAAGAAGTGCCATGCCAGGGAACTCCTTGAAGCTGCCTTTGGGGTGCTCGGTCCCAGATGGCGGCGGTCAGTAGCAGGCGGAGTCTCTTGGCGGCGGGTGTTCTGCTTTTGCCCACTGCTCCCTCTTTTGCTACGCTGTTGGCTCGGTCTCACCACTGCCTCTTCCTCCGAACTGTGAAAGTCAGTGGCACGACCTTCATTCCATGTGGGGTCTAGGACCTCATCGTCCCCTGCATCGTCTTCCACCCAGTCTTGATCCCTGACCTCCTGTTCAGTCTGCACACTGCAGAAAGACGCAGCAGTTGGCACCTGTGTTTCGTCATCATCAGAGACATGCTGAGGTGGTATTCCCATGTCCTCATCATCAGGAAACATAAGTGGTTGTGCGTCAGTGCATTCTATGTCTTTCACCGCTGGGGAAGGGCTAGGTGGATGCCCTTGGGAAACCCTGCCAGCGGAGTCTTCAAACAGCATAAGAGACTGCTGCATAACTTGAGGCTGAGACAGTTTCCCTGGTATGCATGGGGGTGATGTGACAGACTGATGGGGTTGGTTTTCAGGCGCCATCTGTGCGCTTTCTGCAGAAGACTGGGTGGGAGATAATGTGAACGTGCTGGATCCACTGTCGGCCACCCAATTGACTAATGCCTGTACCTGCTCAGGCCTTACCATCCTTAGAACGGCATTGGGCCCCACCATATATCGCTGTAAATTCTGGCGGCTACTGGGACCTGAGGTAGTTGGTACACTAGGACGTGTGGATGTGGCAGAACGGCCACGTCCTCTCCCAGCACCAGAGGGTCCACTAACACCACCACGACCATGTCCACGTCCGCGTCCCTTACTAGATGTTTTTCTCATTGTTATGGTTCACCACAACAACAAATATATTATTTGGCCCAATGTATTGTATTCAAATTCAGCGGGATATAAATTTGAGGCCTAGTATTTAGGCGCTGGGTCACCGGTATGGATTTAGTGACAGAATTAGACTTGGAAATGCACAGAAGCGTGTGTGTGAAGTTATTCTGAATGACCCTATGTGCACCTTCAATATTATATACCCTTTTAGGGATAGATTTCAAATAGCTCTGATATAGCAGAAACCACTAAATTATGAAATTGCTAAATTGGGAATTGTATTTCAACCCAGAACAAGAAATGTGCTTGAACGGACACTAAATAACTCGCCCAGCTACAGCACTAGGGACAGATTTAGCTGGATATAAATTTGAGGCCTAGTATTTAGGCGCTGGGTGACCGGTATGGATTTAGTGACAGAATTAGACTGGGATATGGCCAAAAAATAAACAGACTATTGCTGGTTAAATGCACTTGGTGTGACAGCTTCACCCTGATGTAGGCTTTAGCCAAAAAACAACCACACCATTGAGGGTTAAATGCACTTGGTGACAGGCGCAGCTTGCCCCTGATTTTGTATATGGCCAAAAAATGAACAGACTATTGCTGGTTAAATGCACTTGGTGTGACAGCTTCACCCTGATGTAGGCTTTAGCCAAAAAACAACCACACCATTGAGGGTTAAATGCACTTGGTGACAGGCGCAGCTTGCCCCTGATTTTGTATATGGCCAAAAAATGAACAGACTATTGCTGGTTAAATGCACTTGGTGTGACAGCTTCACCCTGATGTAGGCTTTAGCCAAAAAACAACCACACCATTGAGGGTTAAATGCACTTGGTCGCAGCTTGTGCTGGCGCACCACAAGACACAAAATGGCCGCCGATCACCCCAGAAAAATGAGACTGACAAACGGTCTGTGCAGCCTAAAAACAGTGAGCAATTGAGGATCAGCAGCTCAATGATCCACAGCTGCAGATCGATCAGTTAATCAAGTCCTTTGGAGGAGTTAATCTGCCTAATCTCGCCCTACTGTCGCAGCCGCAACCTCTCCCTACGCTAATCAGAGCAGAGTGACGGGCGGCGCTATGTGACTCCAGCTTAAATAGAGGCTGGGTCACATGGTGCTCTGGCCAATCACAGCCATGCCAATAGTAGGCATGGCTGTGATGGCCTCTTGGGGCAAGTAGTATGACGCTTGTTGATTGGCTGCTTTGCAGCCTTTCAAAAAGCGCCAAGAAAGCGTCACAAAAGCGCGAAGAAAGCGACGAACACCGAACCCGAACCCGGACTTTTACGAAAATGTCCGGGTTCGGGTCCGTGTCACGGACACCCCAAAATTCGGTACGAACCCGAACTATACAGTTCGAGTTCGCTCATCCCTACTCTTGAGATAAATAATAGGGTGCCTGCTCCTGTGGTATTATACAGAAATGGAAATTCAAGGCAGCACTCCTGGTGGTAGATGGTATGGGTGCCAGCGGTGGAGTCACCTCACCAAGGTGTATCATATAGACAGAAGAATAACACCGCAGCACTCCATTTAGTGAAAAAAGTAGGACCCTTTATTCACCTGTGCGACGTTTCGGTCCGCTTGCTGGGACCATTATCAAGCAATACAACATTGTGAAGACTGTGGATATTTATGCAGTCGTGACTAATTGTCTAACATAAGTGACAATTATTAAAATATTCAAAAAACAGAATGTGCAATACATATCATAAAAGAAAAATGTGACTTATCTGGAGGGTAACAAAAAGTAGAGCCATAATCGGTATATATCAAGCCCCCAGATATACATATTCATAGTTATTACAATCAATATACATAAGTGACAGTAAATTGTGAATCATCATCACCTGTGAGTATAAAAAATTAACAGGACCAAACGTGGAATCAGGCGTGCTCAATCCTGGGAGAATACAATGTAGCGAGTTGCGTCGCATGGATCCGGCGTCCCGGAACTGCAAATGCGCATGTCCGTGACGTCACTGTGGGTGATTCACGTGATCACTCACAGAACGTCACATGGTAACAGACATACCGCATCACGATCATAGAAAATAGTATATAAACAAGAATACCATATAGGAAATTCATACAGTAGTTAGAGGATAAAGCACCCGGGTTATATGGGCAGACGACGTGCAACTATACAAAGGCACCGTCACGCGGCGTCTGCATACAGAAAACAGGGGGAGGAGACGGCGTCAGTCGTAATCCTCCCACTGCATTCATCACAATTTAACCCTTTATCGGGTGGATGTCCTCCACAGTAATTGTGTAAACACTCGTGCTACAGTAATAATTAACAAAGTAATTGGCAGTAATCCAGGGACAGATCAGCATGACCAGAATGAACATCTCGCCTCCCTTTGAGCGGAGCCTTTCCAACCGCAGGTCCTGAAAGTGAAATAATAAAAGAAATATATTATCCAAATATATTCATTAAAAACAACAATTTTTTCAACACAAATATCGGCAGGAAACAGGACTAGAGGAAATCATATGAATAGCCAGGGCCTATAATCTACATTCAAGCCCATCGGTCGAATGGTTTGTAACTTAAATATCCATTCGGACTCACGTTTTTTGAGCATCCTAATGCGGTCACCTCCAGTCCGCGGTAACGGAACATGGTCAAGGATCATAAATTTAAGATCTCTTTCAACATGTCCCATATCCGCGAAGTGGTGTGAAACAGGCAAATCCATACGTTTTTTACGTATGGAAAACCGGTGTTGGTTAAACCGGGATTTGAAATCACATGTGGTTTCACCCACATATAATAAATTACAGGGACACCATAAAACATAAATCACAAAACACGAGTCACAGGTCAGAAAAAATTTGAGGGGGTAAGAGATCCCAGTTTGTGGATGAGTAAATACTCGTCCCTTCACCATGTATTTACAATTTACACAGTGGAGGCACGGGTAGCTGCCATTATTTTTCGGGGCCAAAAGTAATTGTCGTGTACTTTTTTGTGAGCCAATATCGTTTTTGACTAATTTGTCTTTTATATTACGGGCTCTCTTATAAGAAATGAGCGGTCTACTGCAGAATTCAGGGATATTTTTATGTTCCATTTTGAGAATTGACCAGTGTTTATTAAGTATCTTATTGACATGTGGACTTGCTTCACAAAAAGTAGAAACAAAAGGTATTCGCTGGAACTGTTTATGCGGAATACCTTGAAACAGTTCACTTCTTTCTTTTTGATTAATACGTCTAAGTTGTTGCTGCAAAACGGACTAGCTGAAGGACCCAGATTCGCACGGGTATATTTAATCTATTTAATTTCATGTTTGTGTGTGTCGTTTAAAAGATAACCTTCACCACCCCTTAACATTGACTCCCCCCCCCTACAGCCCCACAATGTCCCGCCTCCTTAAAATGGGACCTCCACAGCAGCCCACCCCCTTAACTTTGAACTTTAAAGAAGCCTGCCCCTTTAACAGTGAGTTCCACAGCACCCAAACCCTTGATAGTGACCTCCACAGGGGCCCTCCCCCATAACAGTGACCTTTACAGCACCCGCAAAAAAAAACTGACCATAGGTTACAGTCCTCTTAACTGACCTCCACGATTCCCGGCCCCCTTAAGAGACCTCCACAGCGACTGTCCCTTTAACATTGGCTGCCACAGTACCCCGATCCCTTAACAGTGACCTCCACTGTAGCCTGCTCCCTTAAAAGTGACCTCACAGTACCCTGCTGCCCCTTTAATAGAGGCCTCCACAGTCCCCTCCTCCCTTAACAGTGACCTCCACAGCGGCCTACCCCCTTAACAGTAACATCCACAGTGACCTCCCCTTTAACAGTGACCTCCACAGTGGCCACCCCTTTATTAGTGACCTCCACAGTACCCCGTCTCGTTAACATTGATTTCCACAATAACCTGCCCGATTTACAGTGACCTCCACAGAGCTCTGTTCCCTTAAAGGGGTTATCTGAGTTATATACAGTCATGTGAAAAAATTAGGACACCCTTTGAAAGCATGTGGTTTTTTGTAACATTTTTAATAAAAGGTTATTTCATCTCCGTTTCAACAATACAGAGAGATTAAAGTAATCCAACTAAACAAAGAAAACTGAAGAAAAGTCTTTTCAAGATCTTCTGTAAATGTCATTCTACAAAAATGCCTATTCTAACTGAGGAAAAAGATAGGACACCCTCACATGTATTCCCTCTTAAATTGGCTCAGATCTCACACAGGTATATCACACCAGGTGCACATAATTAGTAGATCGTTACTCTGCATGTTGAATGAGGCTTGCCCTATTTAAACCTCAGACATTTAGTTTGGTGTGCTCCTGACTGTTGAAGTGAGAGTGAGCACCATGGTGAGAGCAAAAGAGCTGTCAGAGGACTTCAGAAAAAAGATTGTAGCAGCCTATGAGTCTGGGAAGGGATTTAAAAAGATCTCAAAAGATTTTGAAATCAGCCATTCCACTGTCCGGAAGATAGTCTACAAGTGGAGGGCTTTCAAAACAACTGCCAACATGCCCAGGACTGGTCGCCCCAGCAAGTTCACCCCAAGAGCAGACCGCAAGATGCTAAAAGAGGTCTCCAAAAACCCTAAAGTGTCATCTCGAGAACTACAGCAGGCTCTGGCTACTGTTGATGTAGAAGTACATGCCTCTACAATCAGAAAGAGACTGTACAAGTTTAACTTGCATGGGAGGTGTGCAAGGAGGAAACCTTTGCTTTCCAAGAGAAACATCGAGGCCAGACTGACATTTGCCCGAGATAAAGTTGACAAAGTCCAGGACTTCTGGAATAATGTTCTTTGGACAGATGAGTCCAAAATTGAATTATTTGGACACAACAGCAGAGGACATGTTTGGCGTAAACCAAACACAGCATTCCAAGAAAAGAACCTCATACCAACTGTGAAGCATGGAGGTGGAAGTGTCATGGTTTGGGGCTGCTTTGCTGCAGCAGGACCTGGTCAGCTCACCATCATAGAATCCACGATGAATTCTACTGTGTATCAGAAGGTGCTTGAAGAACATGTGAGACCATCAGTTAGAAAATTAAAGCTGAAGCGGAACTGGACCATGCAACATGACACTGACCCAAAACATACTAGTAAATCAACCAAAGATTGGCTGAAAAAGAAGAAATGGAGAGTCCTGGAATGGCCAAGTCAAAGTCCAGATTTGAATCCCATTGAGATGCTGTGGGGTGACTTGAAAAGGGCTGTACGTGCAAGAAACCCCTCAAACATCTCACAGCTGAAAAAGTTCTGCATTGAGGAGTGGGGTAAAATTTCCTCAGACCGATGTCGAAGACTGGTAGATGGCTACAAGAACCGTCTCACTGCAGTTATTTCAGCCAAAGGAGGTAACACTCGATATTAGGGGCAAGGGTGTCCTATCTTTTTCCTCAGTTAGAATAGGCATTTTTGTAGAATGACATTTACAGAAGATCTTGAAAAGACTTTTCTTCAGTTTTCTTTGTTTAGTCGGATTACTTTAATCTCTCTGTATTGTTGAAACGGAGATGAAATAACCTTTTATTAAAAATGTTACAAAAAACCACATGCTTTCAAAGGGTGTCCTAATTTTTTCACATGACTGTACATGTATGCTAATAACTATTAAATCATTATATTAAACTGTATTGTAAATTACTTACTTTAGTGATTTTGCTCTGTTTAGCCAGTTCTGATTTGGGTCATGTGACCCCCGATGTCATCAACACTGCTTAGGCTCTGATGTCTCGTTTACAAGCTTCTCCCTGCTTGAGGGAGTGGCCCGGCTCTGTAAATGAGATGTCAGAGCCTTTGGTGCCTGCCCCTCTCTCGCTCTCCTCACACAGCCTCGGCAATGGTAAGCGATTGCGCATGCGCGATACTTACCAGAGCCAAGGTGATACATTTTCTCCAGCAGCACCAGCTGCAGCAGGGTATGTGTCTGGCTCCTTCCCTCATATGGGCCGGTTTACCCGTTCCCCTACCGCGTCTGGGGATCGTTATTATAGCCCTGGCCCCCTCAACATGTCCCCATTACACTGTTAATACCACTCTCTGAAAACAAAAAAGGAAATAATTGTCCATCATATAGATATAGCTATAGCTATATCAAAGCTATGTCTGAATGATACAGCTACATCTCAGATACAGCTACATCTCAGATACAGCTACCTCTCAGATACAGCTACCTCTCAGATACAGCTACCTCTCAGATACAGCTATATGTCCATCTTATAGATAGAGCTGTAGCTGTATCTGAGCTGTAGCTGTATCTGCAATGTGACAGGAAGATCTGTCTGTGTGAGCTAGGAAATCATCATGTGACTGTTTTTTTTTATGCAAAGTTAGGATATGCAGAGCAGGGTGAGGGGAAGGTCAGATTGTTCACGCCCACAAATATTCATGAGGGAGAGCTCAGGCATTGTTGTTATACGCCTCCTCAGCATGGACTTCAGCATGTAAACACAGCAATAACAGAACCATGAAAAGGTGTAATTATGGGTTTCTCTCTTAAGAAATCAAGCTTAACCAATGTATATGTATGTCCTGATGAGTTTTATGAGGTTTTCATTTTTTGTCCCATAACTCAGATAACCCCTTTAAAATGTGACTTCCACAACATCCCACTCCCTTAACAGTGACCTCTATAGCAACCCGCCCCTTAACACTGACCTCCATAGCGGACCTTCCCCTTAACTGTGACCTCCACCATTCCCTGCCCCCTTAACAGAGACCTTCACAGTGCCTGCCCCTTTAATAGTGACCTCCACAGCATCCCACCCCCTTAACAGTGACCTCCACAGTGGCCGCCCCTTTATTATTGACCTCCACAGTACCCCATCTCCTTAACAGTGATTTCCACAACACCCCGCTGCCTTAACAGTGGCCTCTACAGCAATCTGCCCCTTAACACTGACCTCCATAGCGGACCGTCCCCTTAACTGTGATCTCCACAGCAGCTTGCCCCTAGGGTAGCCTGAGGTCCGGTTTTAGGCCGGTCAGTCCGGCTTTCAGACTCTCTGGGGCCTGGCTGTACGCAGGGATGTCCTTTTGAACAGCTCACTCTCAGACAACGGAACTGTGCAGTCTGAGTGTGAGCTGCAGGGAGAAAGTCACCGTCCCTCCCACCCCTGCAGCTGACAGAAGTTGATTTTCACTTTAATTTTTTCCATCCCAGTTGGCTGCGGGGTGGGAGGGGGCGTAGCCTAATTTGATCTGGGGCGTGGTTTAGCAGTACCTGGGGACGGGGGTTTTAAGTTTGTCTTTTGAGGGTGGCCTAAATAGCCACCCTACCTGCCCCCTGAACTGTGACCTCCACAGCACTCCACTCCCTTGATAGTATCATCCACAGTGCCCTGCCCCTTTAAAGCTGACCTGCAGCAGTGAAGAAAAATGGCTGAGTTGTTATGAAAACCTGGTGTAAAACTGTGTGTATGTGGAGACTAAGGGCCAGTGAGCTTCTATTGGCTTATAAGGGACATGTGACTGTGTGTATGGCAGTTGGGATATAAAGAGAAAGACCTGCAGGCTTCTATTGGCTAATGCATTTTTTGGAATATCCCAGGAACGGTATGTGCTAGAGAGCTGAGACACGGTATAAAAACTTTCCTGACACTTGATGCAAATGTGTGCCAAATTTCATGATTGTAAAGACGGTGCAGATTTCTTTAGTGGACATACACACACACACACACACACACACACACACATACATACACTCATATATATATATATATATATATATATATATATATAATATATATTTATATCTATATATATATATATATATATATATATATATAGTACAGACCAAAAGTTTGGACACACCTTCTCATTAAAAGAGTGTTCTTTATTTTCATGAATATGAAAATTGTAGATTCACTCTGAAGGCATCAAAACTATGAATTAACACATGTGGAATTATATACATAACAAAAAAGTGTGAAACAACTGAAAATATGTCATATTCTAGGTTCTTCAAAGTAGCCACCTTTTGCTTTGATTACTGCTTTGCACACTCTTGCCATTCTCTTGATGAGCTTCAAGAGGTAGTCACCTGAAATGGTTTTCACTTCACAGGTGTGCCCTGTCAGGTTTAATAAGTGGGATTTCTTGCCTTATAAATGGGGTTGGGACCATCAGTTGCGTTGTGGAGAAGTCAGGTGGATACACAGCTGATAGTCCTACTGAATAGACTGTTAGAATTTGTATTGTGGCAAGAAAAAAGCAGCTAAGTAAAGAAAAACGAATGGCCATCATTACTTTAAGAATCGAAGGTCAGTCAGTCCGAAAAATTGGGAAAACTTTGAAAGTGTCCCCAAGTGCAGTCACAAAAACCATCAAGCGCTACAAAGAAACTGGCTCACATGCGGACCGCCCCAGGAAAGGAAGACCAAGAGTCACCTCTGCTCCGGAGGATAAGTTCATCCGAGTCACCAGCCTCAGAAATCGCAGGTTAACAGCAGCTCAGATTAGAGACCAGGTCAATGCCACACAGAGTTCTAGCAGCAGACACATCTGTAGAACAACTGTTAAGAGGAGACTGTGTGAATCAGGCTTTCATGGTAGAATATCTGCTAGGAAACCACTGCTAAGGACAGGCAACAAGCAGAAGAGACTTGTTTGGGCTAAAGAACACAAGGAATGGACATTAGACCAGTGGAAATCTGTGCTTTGGTCTGATGAGTCCAAATTTGAGATCTTTGGTTCCAACCACCGTGTCTTTGTGCGACGCAGAAAAGGTGAACGGATGGACTCTACATGCCTGGTTCCCACCATGAAGCATGGAGGAGGAGGTGTGATGGTGTAGGGGTGCTTTGCTGGTGACACTGTTGGGGATTTATTCAAAATTGAAGGCATACTGAACCAGCATGGCTACCACAGCATCTTGCAGCGGCATGCTATTCCATCCGGTTTGCGTTTAGTTGGACCATCATTTATTTTTCAACAGGACAATGACCCCAAACACACCTCCAGGCTGTGTAAGGGCTATTTGACCATGAAGGAGAGTGATGGGGTGCTGCGCAAGATGACCTTGCCTCCACAGTCACCGGACCTGAACCCAATCAAGATGGTTTGGGGTGAGCTGGACCGCAGAGTGAAGGCAAAAGGTGCTAAGTGCTAAGCAGTAGTGTTGATCACGAATATTCGAATTTTTTATTTTTATCGCGAATATAGGTACTTCGAAAATTCTAAAATATTTCGAATATAGTTATATATATTCGTAATTTCGAATATCCAAAAAAATCTTATTTTTTATTTTTATCAGTACACATGATCCTTTCCTGCTTCTAGCTTGTGGGCCAATAAGAAGGCTGCAATATACTTGACTTAAGGAGTAGTAGTGTTTGCGAATATTGCTCTATATTCATTACACAATCATTACCTTGCCGATTTTTTTTTTAGAAAAAAAAATCGCGAATTTTCGAATATTCTAAAACATATTCGCGAAATATTGCGAATTCGAATATGACCCCTGCTGCTCATCACTACTAAGCATCTCTGGGAACTCCTTCAAGACTGTTGGAAGACCATTTCAAGTGACTACCTTTTGAAGCTCATCAAGAGAATGGCAAGAGTGTGCAAAGCAGTAATCAAAGCAAAAGGTGGCTACTTTGAAGAACCTAGAATATGACATATTTTCAGTTGTTTCACACTTTTTTTTTATGTATATAATTCCACATGTGTTAAATCATAGTTTTGATGCCTTCAGTGTGAATCTACAATTTTCATAGTCATGAAAATAAAGAAAACTCTTTGAATGAGAAGGTGTGTCCAAACTTTTGGTCTGTACTGTATATATTAAACCCTTAAATAATACAGGCATACAGTTATTAAATACCACACCTATACCAATAAGTAACACATATTATCATCATGCCATTATTAAAAACAAAATTAACGATAAACTATAAACCAAGACCAGATTACAAATATTAACACTGGCCAAATAGTACTGCCAGACCATGAACACAAATTATTACCACATAGCATAGTAATTATTCAGTGACTAAGACCTAAATTACCACCATAGATTGACTCGTATAGTGGTAGATACCAATTTTACATAGGTGCTCTGCAGGCTATATACTGTAATTGAATACAGTACAGTTATATCCAGCAACCTATAGGTGACATCTCTGATTGAAATTGATCAATTTCCCTTTTCTTCGTCGTCCGGCCCAGACCGCCATAAAGACTTCTTCCAGTAATGATGAAGTCTTTATTACACTTGGGTGTAATTCAAAGACATTTTGAATCCTGTATTTTCCAGCATTGTCAGTAGTTATATTCCTGTTTGTGCCCCTTATACAACAGTAATGTCCCTCTTTGTGTCCCCATACAACACTAATGTCCCAATTTGTGCCCCTATACAATGACAATACTCAAAACCACCCAGCCACCAGATGAAGATGGAAGAGACCAGAGGATGATTTACCCCTGTCTACAGGACTATTTTCCAGATTCATGTAGTAAATACTGTAGAATGACCATGGGGTAACTACATTTAAATGTAGTGTTCCTTTAAAGGGAGTCTGTCAGTCGTTTTTACTAGTCTAAACTGCTGACCGCACTAGGTAAAGGCTGACGCATGCAGCACAAACATAATTTTTGTAGAGCTTTTCTTGGTTGGAGCTGTACGAATAGGAATACTTTTTTTCTGCTAGATTCTACTGTAGCAAGCAGTGTTGTACTGGGGTTTGTTGCGCCCACCAGAGGAAGTTATTCTGGGGCCCAATCCCTAAATCATCAATAAGGTGTAATAAGTTTATATTCAGAGAAATAGAACTTAATAGCAAGTGATTGGCTCCAAATAGGATTTTCTTCTCCTTGGCACTTTGGTGTGCCATTCCGACACTGCTAGCAAAAGCAGGAGGGAGAGCTTCACTGTGAAGTGCTCTCTGCATTCAGCTGCTTCACAGCCCCTCCAGTATGTTCTGAGTGACAGCTGTAGCAACCAACCAGGAGAAGGGAACATCTATCTCTCTGAGTGGAGGGGCTGTGAACCAGCTCAAAGCAAAGAGCACTTTACAATGTTCTGACTGCTGGCACTTGCAAGAGCAGAACCTAGCAGAAAAAAACTTCATATTCTCACAAATTCTGATGATGAAAGCTCCAAAAAGGTATATTTGCCCCACTATCCTCAGCCCCTACCTTTGCTGTTGTAAGGGTCAGCCCCTAGAAACACCAATTTACATTGCGCTGTATTGCTAATGATAAGGTTTCACACAGACTGAGATTTCTTCCTCCAGCCACAAGAGGCCACTGTGTTCTTGAGTAAGAGAGAAATGAAGTTGTTTGTTCCAGAGGATGTAGGAGTTTCAAGTTCCCAGGCTCAGTCTGGTGTGTGTCTTCCTGGCTGGAGTGTGTTTTTTCTGAACAGAGACAGTAAGGGTCCATTCACACGTCCGTAGTGTATTGCGGATCCGCAATACACCCGGCCGGCACCCCCATAGAACTGCCTATTCTTGTCCGCTATTGCAGACAGGAATAGGACATGTTCTATTTTTTTACAGAGCCGCGCACCGGAAGATCGGGGGCGCGCTCCGAAAAAGCGGATGCGGACAGCACACTATGTGATGTCCGCATCCATTCCTGCCCCATAAACAATGAATGGGTCTGCACCCATTCCACAGAATTGAGGAATTGTTGCGGACACATTCACGGATGTGTGAATGGACCCTAAAGTGATTCTTCCAGGCTGTTGTGGGACAGAACAATAGAGACTGTAAAGTGTGTCAGAAAGGAGTGACATCGTTCAATTCAGAGACCAGTGATAGGACAGGTACTCCTGTCAGAGCCGAACTATGTGGATGCCTGTGCCTGCAATCTAGACAGAGAGCGGAAAAGACCGAGCTGGGACAAGCAAGCGACCGAATCAGGATCCAGACTACACCTGCCTCCACGTACCAGACCAAGACAAGCAGCTTCCCACAGAACTGTGAGTGTGCACCGGTGCTAATCTGTGATAGGTCTTAGAACAGGATACTGTAGTCAGTCCGTTGTAGCAATGTGCCCTGAGTAGCAGGGTTCAGACAGGAAAATAGTAGAGGAGAGTAGCCCGTATTTTTGTGCTTGCTGGTTGGGGCGAGATTTTTGGATGCAAAGTTCAGTTATCCTTTCTGTAAATTTATGTAAACTTGTTATCACTGTTCCTGTCATTTGTCGATTGCGCCCCTGGTGCATCGGCACAATACTGTTATTCCGATTTTCCGTCCGTTATATTTTGTTCTTTAATAAAGTTGGTATCTGCTTCAGCCTCCTTGTCTACTGTACTGTATTTGAACCCTGCCCTGCGGTCTCTTCCTCCTCTGACACTGTCAGCAGTTTATCGTGATCTAAACTACTGGTCCTTGGCATGTTCATCTGGTGGCTGACTGAATGGCTGAGTATTAGCAAACGGGCAGGGGTTAACTATCTTTCCCCCTACTTTGGACAAGGCAGATGGGAGATGTTCCTGCTGTAGCCAGAGAGGAGGAGGAAGGGGCATGATAGAGCTCCTGGAATAAAGAAAGAAGATTTCTATTCTTCAAACAAAAAAGGAAAAAAGGGAGAAAACATTTTTTGTTCATTTTCTGTTTTTAGTGTTCCTTTAAATGTCTCTGAGATGTCCATGAACAAAATGTTCTCCTAAGAATCATAACCCATAAACTTATGACATTTAAGAATTACTTCTTACACATTTTATTTAATTGGCTAATACATTCTCTAAAACTTTTCGGGAAGAATAAAATTACAGTATTTTCGACAAGCTGAAGATTTATTTTCTTTAAAGCGGACCTTCCACTGGTCCTGAGCTTACAATATTAGTACCTGGCAGTGTAGGGAATGATCAGTAGATGTCCTTGCACAATTTTTTTTCAGATTGGCTGATCCGTTGGGGGCTTTGTGTCCCTCTTTCTCTTTTGCAGCCCTATATGCTAATTAATAGTATCGGTACAGGGAGGAGGAGAAAACAAGTTCACCTTCTCCTTGGCTGTGACGTGGTGACGTGGTCCACTGCGATTGGGCAGCTCATAGCCAGGGAGAAGGAGACGCCCCTTTGGAAACACAGGCGTCTCCTCCTCCCTGTACCGATGCTATTAATTAGCATACAGGATTGCAAAAGAGAACAAGGGGCATAGCGCCCCCAATGGAGCAGCCAATCTGAAAAAAATTAACACACAGACATCTACTGATCATGGCCTACACTGCCAGGCACTAATATTGTTATGTAGGTGGGGGGAAGGAAAGGGGATTAGTCAATTGAGGGAACATAATAAGACTATCTAAAAATATGTGTTTTTAAGAACATTTAAAGATATAGAAATTCCCCTGATTGTCCAGGGCAGTGCATTCCAGAGAGCTGGTGCAGCTTGAAAAAAGTCTTAAAGACAGGAGTGAGAGGTACGAATTATGGTGGATATTAGTCTTATATTATTGGCAGAGCAGAGAGCGTCAGTAGGTTGGTAGACAGAAACCAGAGAGGATGTGTAGGAAGGTGCAGAACTGTGGAAAGCTTTGTGAGGGTGAGAAGTTTAAACTGTATTCAGTGGTGGATTGGCAATCAGTGAAGTGACTGGTACAGGCTAGAGGCATTGGTGTAGTGGCTGGGCAAAAAGATAACCCTGGCTTCTGCATTTTGGACAGACTAAAATTAGGAGAGTTTAGTGAGAGGAAGACTGATTAGTAATGATTTAAAGTAGTCAATATTAATGAAAGTGACAACAAGAGTTTTGCCCATTTCCACTGTGAGAAAATGGAAGATTCTGGAGCTGTTCTTGAGCTGCAGAAGACAAGAGTATGCCAGTGACTGAATATAGAAATAAAAGTAAGCATGCTGCCGAGGAGTTGTATCACAGACTGAAAAGGAAAGGTTTAGAAAAGTTCAATTTTTGAGAGATTCCGTTTCAGATAGAGAGAGAGGCCATGATGTTAGAGACAGGTCTCAGACAGTGACTGATGTTTTGTAGTACTGCTGGAGGGATGTCATGAGATGAGGTGTATAGCTGGATGTCATCAACATAGAGATGGTACTGAAAACCAAATCTGCTGATGGTCTGTCCAATAGGGGCTGTGTAGAGAGAAAAGCAGAAAGGACCTAGGATTGAAACCCGAAGAACTCGATCACCAATAAAGAGAGGAGAAGAAGGAGGGCTGGAAAATAATACACTGGAAGAGCGTCCAATAGAAAAAAAACAAGAGAGAGCATGGTTCTTGAGGCCAGTAGAGTAGTAGGAGAAGGAGAAGTTTGTGGTCTGCAGTGTCAAATGATGCAAATAGATGTAGAAGAATGAGAAGAGTGTAGTTGCCATTCCTTTTCAACATTAGGTGATGATTTCTGTCAAGTGTAGAGTGCGAAAGCAAGATTGTAAGGGGTCAATCCGAGAGTTAGCAGAATAGCAGAGAGGTAACTTGTAAGACAAGAATAGACCAGACGATCCTGGAATTTAAAGATGAAGGGGATTACAGACAGATTGGTTAACAGCACAGGTCAGTCAAGAGATTTTTTTTTTTTAGTAATGGAGTTATAACAAAATGTTTAAAAGAGGACGGACAGCTGCCAGAAGAGAGAGAGAGGGGGTTTAAATATTGTAGTTACAGTAGGTGAATTCCATCATACAATTTTACCAGGGTAGTTTCAAGGTTAGAGATAATTTAATAGTATGTTAGTATATAATAGTATATAATAGATAATAATCATATTTTTGACTGCTGGCAGTCTAGAGTGGTTTAATGGTTAATGACTTATTTCTCTGGCGGTCTAGGATAAAGAAGGAATATTTATATACATTATACTTGGTGCTCATGGGTTAATATATATTGTGCTTTAGTACTTAACTATTTACTGTAATTACATTATTATTATATAGTTTGGGGACAGCAAAGATATTGGCAGTGGTCTGGAGCAGGAACGTGTACCTATAATTTTATTTTATGAAACCAATTGCCCATCCACAGAAACTTCCACATCCTAGCTATGACCACTCAAGTGTAGCTAATATGTGAGCATTGATGTGGATGGTTATTTAAATCAGTGCAACATCCTGACAACAAGGTATAGCACAGAAAGAAAGTTCAACTGTTTCAATCATTAATGTACAAGGATAAGTTGGTGAGGTGACCCTGAGTAGCCAGGGTAGAGAATATGCGTGGTAGTGGCCCTGATGAAGCATTGTGTCACTGTTTACTCCCTTAGGCTATATGCACACAATAATGAAAAACGGACATGTGATCCGTCTTAAATTTTCTAGTAATGCTCCCCACATATAACAGGTTACAGAGGAAAAAAAATAGGGCGATAGTATATTCCCTAAAGTAAATGAGCGGTGTGATACAACTCTGCAGCCATGTTGTAAAATACAAGCTAGCTTCTGATCATCATACAGGAGTGGCAGAAATTTATTAACTACTTTTTTTATTTCAGAGAATTGACGACTATAAGTAAGTACTAATGTCGGTGTACTCTGTTTCTCAAAACCTGTGGATCTTTTGCTTCTCACAAAAGCAAAGTGTTAAACATTTAGTGTTAAATAAGGAGGCTTTTTGGATTTTTCGCCTCAACACTCGCCACCAATGGTCTGATCTTACGAAAGGAACTGATGCATCAATATGATTAATATTTAATCCAGTTTTGTGATTGTCCTTTTGTATAAGCTATTTTAGTGTTTTTGCCATAGTAATGCACATAGTAAACGGGATTTATATTCATGTTTGTTTATTTTTTTAAATTATTTAATCCCTTAACATAATATGTTCAACATTGGTTTTAAAATAATCTTTTGGGCATGATTTTAAATCACTTGGTCAGAAGTGCACTCAATTCCCAGGTGAAGTTACTGTATATTTATGATGGATAACAGCTCCATCCCTTGAGAATGGGAGGAACATGTAAGGCTATTTTCACACTATCGTTTTTACTGGATTCGGGAGGGTTCAGCAAAAACACTTCCGTTATGAACTGATCCGATTGTATTATCTTTAACATAGCCAAGACGTATTCATCATGAACTACATTGAAAGTTAATGGAGGACGGATCAGTTTTCTATTGTGGCAGAGAAAACGGATTCATCCCCATGGACTTGCATTGGGTGTCATGCCAGATGCGTCTTGCTTCGCATCCCAGGACAGAAAGCAAACTATAACATGTTGCCGTTTGCTCTCTGGTATTGGAACGCAACTAAACGGAACGGAATGCATCTTTGAGCATTCCGTTCTGTTCAGTTCAGTTTTGTCCCCTTTGACAATGAATGGGGACAAAACGGAAGCATTTTTTTTACGTTATTGATCCCCTATGACGGATCTCAATATCGGAAAACTAAAATGCTAGTGTCAAAGTAGCCCTAGTATATTTATTGAGTCCACATCTAAACATCCTTTAGTTATGACTAAGGATGTGAATACATCCGAAACGCATCAACAAACTAGCGAATAAAGCTCTTTTTTTTCACTCTCCTGTGCATGTAGCCGAAAGACATAGCTCCCTGGGGACAAGTGTAGTGGAATTATAGAACTAAAGAAGGAGGGCAGAGTTAAACCCAATAAAGTCTTTTTTAGAGGCAGGTTGGATTGCTGCAATTAAGCACTGAGGTAGTACAGGCCTTGTAACGTTCTGGGTGATGGGTGTCTTAGCCATAGTCCCTCACTTTACAGCAGTGTCGGTAGATGCTGATGTAGCATCTCACTTTGCTGTATTTATCCTCAAGGGGTTACTTGAGACTTTGGAGTAGTTCTCTCTGGAGATTAGGCGACAGGAGCAGGAGCTTTGCAGGCCCCTTCCTCTCTTCTGTGTCTAAACAGGAACTCCCCCTCCTGGCAGGGAGCAGGTCGAGCCCACTCCTCTAAAGAGGGGAGTAACAAAGGCGTTAATCCTGTTCCTTGCCAAACATTCCTTGCTGGGAACTATGGTCTGAACAAAACAGTAAAATACCTAATAAATAACAATATACAATTCGTAGCACTCCCAGGTCTGGGGTACTACTTTACGTCCAAACGTAATTTTTTGCATCATTATAAGTCTTTTTTTTAATGTTATTGCAGTACATGATCTTTTACAGCAGTGGTCCCCAAACCCAATACATGGCACTACAACTGGTGCAAAACTACAATTTCATGTAGATCCTTACAGCTATAGATTATATCAAGTCAGCTGGGAATTGAAGTTTTGCAACAACTGGAGAGCCACAGGTTGGGGCCACTTGCAGAGATGCCTAGGGGGTGAGGGGCTGGGGCCTCACTATACACTGCACTTGTATATGTTACACATTGGTTAGTGATCCTGTCAGGCTGCTGAGCCATGATGGTATATCTTAGGCAGGATTGCATCATGAAATTGTAGAGCAGTGCAGTGTGTAGGGAGGCCCTGTCCCCTCACCCACCCAAGGCAGTTCTGCAAGTTGAGACAACGAGTCCTGCTCACACTCTAGGACAACTTGCCTGCAGCCATTTTAAATCATTCCTGGAGAAACCCTTAATGGAGTGGCAGCAGAAAAAGAGCAGGTAGGTAACATTAGTGCTTGCATTTAACAGATCGTCTTCTGAGTCTTATGCAGGCAGTGAGCTCAACACAGCAGAAAAAAATATGTGAGGCACTGCGTAATATTTAGAAGAAAGATATTTTATTCGTGATATTTTGGCTGAAAACATTGAACTTTAAAGTGAAGCTTCAGTTTTTACTTTTGCATAGAAAATTACATTTCTGTGAAGTTTCTTATATTTATATTTTAAGATATTTAAGTAAAGTTTTCTATACGTCAGGGTGCTTAAAGGGGTTATGCAAGATCTATAATACCCCCCATATGCCCTGGCCCCTTACAGAAGTTGTACTTACTTCGCTCCCCGGCACTTGCATCACTTCTCATACTGGCCCTGCCGCTGCTGCATCACCCATCATCACTCACCACCCTCTTATCCCCCAAAATAAAATTCAGTGTGACCAATTTATTCTCAGTATCACTACACCTGTTCTTTAAAAGGACTCAGAGTGATCAAACAGCATCATTAAAACCAAGGAACACACCATACAGGTCAGGGAAAAAAGGTTATAAAGAAAATGTCCCAAGCTCGGAGGATCTCACAGAGCACTGTTCAATCCATCATCTGAAAATGAAAGAAGTATGGCATAGCATAGCAGCAAACCAACCAAGGCATGGCTGTCCACCTAAACTGACACAGAGCTCCAGGCACAGAGATAACTAAGTAGAAAAGCAGCTGAAGAGATCCACAGATCAGGTGGGAGTCTATCCACAGGACAACTAGTAGTCGTCTAATCCACCAATCTGGCCTTTATAGAAGTGTAGCAAGAAGAAATCTATTTTTGAAAGAAAGCCATAAGAAGTCCCGTTTGCAGTTTGTCACAAGTAGGGATGATCGAATCGACTTCGTATGAAACATACCAGAGATGCTTTTTCCTATAGTGGTGCAAGTACGACCACAACAGATGTATTGCAGGGTGGTCGTAACCATGGAAACGAGCAGTGTGTAATGTGATGGAAAGATTAAGCCAGCAAAGGAGACAATACAGAAAATCACAATACATTATTAAGTGCCTTGTATTAACTTTGTCTACATAATAAATGCCACATGCTGAAGTGAGACAACGCCACACTTTCTACTTTGTGTTGGTCTATCACATAAAATCCCAATAAAATACATTTAAGTTTGAGGGTGTAACGTGAGAAATTGTTGAAAAGTTCAAGAGGTATGAATCCTTTTTCAGGGCACTGTATGTGTGTATATATACATATATATAGTAACGGAAATTGGACAGCACTCCAAAGATTTAAAAAACTTGAAAAGTTTATTTACCCATGTGGTACAGTTCAGCGACGTTTTGGCTCATCCATAGAATCTATGGATGAGCCGAAACGTCGCTGTACCACATGGGTAAATAAACTTTCCACTTTTTTATATCTTTGGAGTGCTGTCTAATTTTTGTTACTAATTTTTGGGGTTATTAGCCTATACCCTGGGACATAGCAGCCATCCGTAAATCATATAGTCGGTGCTGACATTTTTCTATCTATCTATCTATATACAGTCAGGTCCATAAATATTGGGACATCTACACAATTCTAACATTTTTGGCTCTATACACCACCACAATGGATTTGAAATGAAACAAACAAGACGTGCTTTACCTGCAGACTGTCAGCTTTAATTTGAGGATATTTACATCCAAATCAGGGGAACGGTGCAGGAATTACAACAGTTTGCATATGTGCCTCCCACTTGTTAAGGAACCAAAAGTAATGGGACAGAATAATAATCATAAATCAAACTTTCACTTTTTAATACTTGGTTGCAAATCCTTTGCAGTCAATTACAGCCTGAAGTCTTTAACACATAGACATCACCAGACACTGGGTTTTATCCCTGGTGATGCTCTGCCAGGCCCCTACTGCAACTGTCTTCACTTCCTGCTTGTTCTTGGGGCATTTTTCCTTCAGTTTTGTCTTTGCTTAGCAAGTGAAATGCATGCTCAATCGGATTCAGGTCAGGTGATTGACTCGGCCATTGCATAACATTCCACTTCTTTCCCTTAAAAAACTCTTTGGTTGCTTTTGCAGTATGCTTTGGGTCATTGTCCATCTGCACTGTGAAGCACCCTCCAATGAGTTCTGAAGGATTTGGCTGAAGATGAGCAGATAATATTGCCCGAAACACTTCACAATTCATCCTGCTGCTTTTGTCAGCAGTCACATCATCAATAAATACAAGAGAACCAGTTCCATTGGCAGCCATACATGCCCACGCCATGACACTACCACCACCTTGCTTCACTGATGAGGTGGTATGCTTAGGATCATGAGCAGTTCCTTTCCTTCTCCATACTCTTCTCTTCCCATCACTCTGGTACAAGTTGATCTTGGTCTTATCTGTACATAGGATGTTGTTCCAGAACTGCGAAGGCTTTTTTAGATGTCGTTTGGCAAACTCTAATCTGGCCTTCTTGTTTTTGAGGCTCACCAATGGTTTACATCTTGTGGTGAACCCTCTGTATTCACTCTGGTAAAGTCTTCTCTTAATTGTTGACTTTGACACACATACACCTACCTCCTGGAGAGTGTTCTTGATCTGGCCAACTGTTGTGAAGGGTGTTTTTTTTCACCAGGGAAAGGATTCTCCGGTCATCCACCACAGTTGTTTTCCGTGGTCATCCGGGTCTTTTGGTGTTGCTGAGCTCACCGGTGCGTTCCTTCTTTTTAAGAATGTTCCAAACAGTTGTTTTGGCCACACCTAATGTTTTTGCTATCTCTCTGATGGGTGTGTTGGGTTTTTTCCGCCTAATGATGGCTTGCTTCACTAATAGTGACAGCTCTTTGGATCTCATCTTGAGAGTTGACAGCAATAGATTCCAAATGCAAATAGCACAGTTGAAATGAACTCTGGACCTTTTATCTGCTCATTGCAATTGGGATAATGAGGGAATAACACACACACCCGGCCATGGAACAGCTGAGAAGCCAATTGTCCCATTACTTTTGGTCCCTTAACAAGTGGGATGCACATATGCAAACTGTTGTAATTCCTGCACCGTTCACCTGATTTGGATGTAAATACCCTCAAATTAAAGCTGACAGTCTGCAGGTAAAGCACATCTTGTTTGTTTCATTTTAAATCCATTGTGGTGGTGTATAGAGGCAAAAATGTTAGAATTGTGTTGATGTCCCAATATTTATGGACCTGGCTGTATATATATATATATATATATATATATATAGTAGATAAAGAAAATCCGCAGCACTCCTTCAAGTAAAAAAAAGTGTGTAATTTATTCACACGGTCTTTGCTGACATGTGTGAATAAATTACACACTTTTTTTACTTGAAGGAGTGCTGCGGATTTTCTTTATCTACTGATTTCGTCCTATATCGAAGGACCACCGCGGGCACCCACACAGTTACATCTGCATTTGAAGGAGTGCTGCCTGATCTTTTCCATGAATATATATATATATATATATATATATATACACATTTCAATACTCTGTACTTTAATAAATAATTTTGACAAAAGGGATAAAAAAAATCCTGCATTAAATACACAACCACTCCTCCTGTACAAAACGTCTCCATCAGGCGAAGAAATCCTGTGTAATTATATTGTATTAATGGAGGAATGTCACTTTCCTTTGCTAAAAAACCTATTTTCTCCTGACCTACTCCTTCTCCTTGTGATACAATGAATCAGTTCAGATAATAATGTGTTTTGCATGTTTTATTCAGACTTGCCTCATTCGCTGTCGTGATGAGATGGGCATTTTAAAGGTGACGTTTCCAAAAATACTGTTTAAATTAGTATTTCAGGATTTTACTCTTGATGGCCTATCTTCGGGACATTCTCCTGTTTACTAGGAAGCTAAAGTGGAGAAAATACTTTAAGAGACATCATTTAAAACAGTTGCTTGTACAAGAATGTCGGACGGCACTGTGCTTGATGTGGCTGCTCGGTCAGCGGGTGTCATCCCAGGTAAATCGATGAGGAAGAAACCGGCACTCCAATTTGCTGAATGTTGCTTTCTTTATTGGTCACTCATACATGCAGTAGTTACGCGCGTTTCGGCACATACATGCTTCTTTGTCAAACAGTGAGTGTACAGCTGATTGCAAAGATACAAAGTGAACAAGGATTTAAATAGCCCAACCCAAGTCACATGATCTAAGTGCCACGCTACCTGGGCGATAACAAAAACAAGTGAAAAAAAATACATGGTAACATACAAATTCTGTGATTCCTCTCTGTGGTCGGGTTACGAACATTTCTTAGTTACACTGCGAAAAATCATAAATAAGCATGATGAGACACGAGAAGGTCTATGGTAATCCTGAAAGGTCATACGCATAAAACAAAAAGAAAAATAATCATAAAAAGCTTGTCACGGCCTAATCTCGATTTAACCCCTTGGGTGCCAATGTCTGCAAGCGATGAATCCAAAAAGCCTCTCTTTTTAGTAGCATCTCGGCTCTATTCCCCCCACGTCTGGGCAAAAAGACCTCTTCAATTATTTGGAAACGTAGCAGCGAGACATCATGTCCCAATTGGTCAAAATGAGATGGAATAGGTAACAGTAAATTTTTGTTGCGTATAGTGGACTTGTGCTTGCCAAAGCGGTCTTTCATGCGCATAGTGGTTTCCCCTACGTAACAACAAAGACCGCACGGGCATTTCAATAGGTACACATCAAATCTACTGTTACAGGTGAAATGTCCTTTCACTGGGATCTGCTCCCCGCTATGTGGGGGTGAGATGTATGATCCTTTAATAACACTGGAACAGTGAACACAACTGAGACAGGGAAAGGTGCATTTTTAGCTGAAGAAAAAAACATTTGTTTCAGTGTAATGACCGACGTCACGCACAGGGAGGAAAACAGGGAAAGCCCTGCCCAAGGGAGAGGGAAAGGTGGTGACCCCTAACTCACCTTGCGGCTGGCACCTGACTGCCCTGACGTCCCTAGACGGGTTCCTCACCCGTGCGGCGATCACGTGCCTAAACCCTGGCTTTCCCTGAAATGAGCCCTAGATAGTGAACGGGCCGGTGGGATCGCTAGTCCGCACCACTGCACTAAGAGGGAAACACCAGGGAGAGGACAGACAAATACAGACAAAGACATACACCCAGGTGGGCGACCACAGCAGTCCACAAAGGTCCAACAGGGATCTGGAGGGTAGCGTTCTGAATCAACAATCAGAGAACGCAGCAACACAGCTCCAGTGGGTCAGAATAGATGTCCAGGCAGGAAGCTCTATCTCTGGCAACCAGAGAAGTGTGAGAGAGGAATATAAGGAGGTTTGGGAGTGCTGGACAAGGAACAGCTGAGGAGAAGGAGCTACGGATCCCTGAGTGAGCCAAAAGGGTTTGCAAAGCAAACCCAGAAAGCTACCATAAGGAAAACAGCCCTATCTTAAATAGAGCGTGCAGCCAACCGCTGCGACTTCCTGACCCCGGGTATAACGGAGTCAGGCGTGGTTCTCGATACCCTCGTGACAGTACCCCCCTCTCTACGAGGGGCCTCTGGACACTCAGGACCAGGTCTCTCAGGATGAGAGGCATGAAAAACCCGAACTAACCTGTCGGCGTTTACCTCAGACGCAGGAACCCACATTCTTTCCTCGGGACCGTAACCTCTCCAATGCACCAGATATTGAAGAGAGCGGCGGACCCGACGAGAATTATCAATTTTGGATATCTGAAATTCTAGATTACCATCCACGACAACAGGAGGGGGTGGCAGCGGTGATGGTTCTAGAGGTGGAACATATTTTTTGAGTAACGACTTATGAAAAACATTATGAATTTTAAAAGTCTGAGGTAACTCCAGGCGAAAAGCCACGGGGTTGATGATGGCTACAATTTTGTAAGGGCCAATAAACCTAGGACCCAGTTTCCAAGAGGGAACCTTCAATTTAATATTCCTAGTAGACAACCACACATAGTCATTCACTCCTAGGTCCGGACCTGGCGACCGTCTCTTATCAGCCATGCATTTGTATTTACCTCCCAAATTTTTCAAGTTAGCTTGCACCTTCTGCCATACCGATGAAAGAGATGACGAAAAACGTTCCTCTTCGGGAACCCCAGAAGACCCCCCCCTCTTTGAAAGTACAAAATGGGGGATGAAAACCATATGCACCAAGAAATGGTGACTTGACGATTATTCCTGACAACGATTATTTATGGCAAACTCAGCTAACGGTAAATATGATGACCACAACTCTTGGTTTTCAGACACAAAACATCTTAGATATGTCTCAAGGTTTTGGTTGGTACGCTCAGTCTGTCCATTCGACTGAGGATGGAAAGCTGAGGAAAAGGACAAGTGTACCCCCAAACGGGAACAAAAAGCTTTCCAAAATTTAGAAATAAACTGGGTACCCCGATCCGAAACAACATCGGAGGGGACCCCGTGAAGCTTCACGATTTCACTGATGAATACCTGAGCAAGAGTCTTAGCATTAGGTAGTGCGGGTAACGCAATGAAGTGTACCATTTTGCTAAACCTGTCCACTACTACCAAAATAACAGTTTTACCCGCAGACAAAGGTAAGTCAGTGATAAAATCCATTGACAGATGTGTCCACGGTCTATTGGGAATGACGAGTGGTAATAGAGACCCTGCAGGACGTGTATGTGAAACTTTTGCGCGCGCACAGGTAGAACAAGAAGACACAAAATCCAATACATCCTGACGCAACCTTGGCCACCAAAAACAACGAGACAATAGCTCCAAGGTTGCTTTACTACCCGGGTGCCCAGCAAGTGCCGAATTATGATGTTCCTTTAATAATTCGAAACGTAGGTTCAACGGTACAAACAATTTCTCTGAGGGGCAAGAGACCGGGGCGTCCCCCTGGGCCTCTAACACCTTCCCCTCCAGAACAGAGTGTACAGCAGAGACAACCACTCCTCTTTGTAGAATGGGCACCGGATCACTCACATTACCCCCTCCAGGGAAACAACGAGATAGTGCATCAGCCTTGGTGTTCTTTGCCCCAGGACGATAGGTAATCACAAAGTTAAACCTGGTAAAAAATAGCGACCACCTAGCCTGTCTAGGGGTGAGACGCTTAGCTGATTCGAGGTACAGGAGATTTTTGTGGTCCGTAATCACAGTGACGGGGTGGACTGCCCACTCTAAGAAGTGACGCCACTCCTCAAACGCAAGTTTAATAGCTAATAGTTCCCTATTGCCAATATCGTAGTTCTTTTCTGCTGCAGATAGTTTTTTAGAAAAGAAAGCACAAGGATGCCATTTGCCAGGAGACGGACCCTGAGACAGCACCGCCCCCACTCCCACCTCTCACGCATCGACTTCAACAATAAAAGGCTGAGATACATCAGGTTGGACTAGTACAGGTGCTGAGGTAAACCTCTCTTTTAGAGAGGAAAATGCAACTTTAGCGGCGTCAGACCATTTAGAAAAATCAGTCCCCTTCCTAGTCATGTCAGTAAGCTGTTTTACAATAAGTGAATAATTTTTAATGAATTTCCTATAGAAATTCGCGAAGCCCAAGAACCGTTGTAGTGCTTTGAGGTTCTCAGGAAGATCCCAATCTAAAATTGCCTGGACCATCCTAGGATCTATACAGAAACCTGAAGCAGATAAAAAATAACCCAGGAATTGTATCTCCTGAACGGCGAAGACACATTTTTCAATCTTAGCATATAATTCATTCGTCCGTAGGACCTGCAGTACTTGTCTGACATGCACCTCATGTGTTTTCAGATCAGACGAATAAATTAAAATATCATCCAGGTATATTACCACAAACCTGCCGACTAAAAATGTCATTAACGAAATGTTGAAAGACGGCAGGAGCATTGGTCAGACCGAAAGGCATAACTAGATTTTCATAATGCCCCTCAGGGGTGTTAAACGCTGTCTTCCACTCATCCCCCTCTTTAATACGAATCAGATTGTAGGCCCCCCTAAGATCGAGTTTGGAGAACCACCTAGCACCCGCAATCTGATTAAACAGGTCAGGAATGAGAGGAAGAGGGTATGGGTCTCGGATGGTTATCCAATTTAATTTGCGAAAATCTAAGCAAGGACACAGGCCCCCATCTTTCTTTTTAACGAAGAAAAACCCTGCAGCCACAGGTGAAGAAGAGGGTCTGATGTGTCCCTTAGCCAAGCTCTCGGAGATATAATCTTTCATGGCTTGTCTCTCTGGACCCGAAAGATTATATAACCTGGTCTTGGGTAATTTTTGCGCCGGGAATAAGGTTAACTGGGCAATCATAAGGACGATGAGGTGGTAACTTCTGACAACCCTTTTCAGAAAAAACATCCTCAAAATCCGAAATAAATGTAGGTAGGGTAGTTATGGAGGCGACTAAGCAATTGCTATTTAAGCAATTTTCTCTGCACTGCTTACTCCACTCCAATATCTCCCTGGCCTGCCAATCCACTACTGGATTGTGCGCTACCAACCAGGGAAGACCCAGCACTACCGGAGTGGGAAGCCCCTCCAGAACATAACCTGAAAGCATCTCGTTATGGTGGTCCCCTACCCGAAGGTGTAAATTATGAACAATGTGAGTGAGGTTTCTCTGGGACAGGGGAGCAGAATCAATAGCGAATATGGGAATGGGTCTCTATAACGTACAGAGAGACAAACCCAAAGTGCGGGCAAAATGGGCATCTATCAAATTTACCCCTGCTCCACTGTCTAGAAAGAAAGAAATAGTCTCCGCCTTATCACCAAAAATAATAACCGCTGGCAACACAAATTGCGATGTACGTATGGAGGAGACGTATACCCCCCGGCTGACATCCTCCACACAGCCTGGGGTTAGTAGTTTTTCCGACGGTCTTTTGTTTCTAAGGAAAGAAGGACAGACATTAATGAAATGACCCCTCTCCCCACAAAAAAAACAAACCCCACGCCTACGGCGAGCCTCAGGAGGACGGACCTGACGAGTAGTTCCTCCTAGCTGCATAGGCTCGTCTAAGTCCGTACAGACTAACTTCTGCTTGGGAGGGGTTACCAATTTCTCCGGTTCTTTCAACCTGTCCCTAAGGCGTCTCTCTATACGGATAGAAAGGGACATAACCGCATCAAGGGAAAAGGGGGTCTCATATAATTCAAGCGCATCCTTAACCCTTTCAGATAACCCAGAGCAGAACTGACTCCTGAGAGCCGGGTCGTTCCATTGGGTATCCGTAGCCCACCTACGGAATTCAGAGCAATACTCCTCTACCGGCCGCTCTCCTTGTAAGAGTCTCCGTAATCTTGATTCAGCCAGTGCTACTCGGTCAGGGTCGTCATATATGAGACCTAAGGCCCCGAAAAACTCATCCACTGACCGAAGAGCCTGGGAATCAGTAGGTAAAGAGAACGCCCAGGACTGCGGGTCCCCCTGCAGCAGGGAAATAACAACCCCCACCCGCTGATCTTCATTACCAGAGGAGTAAGGGCGCAGTTTAAAATATAACTTACAGGCCTCACGGAATGTCAAAAACTTGTCCCTTCCCCCAAAAAATCTGTCAGGGAGAGGGACCTTGGGTTCCGCAACAACCTGGTTACCAGTAGCAACAGCTGGGCTTGCGGTCAGTTGTAATTGCTGCTGTTGCTGGAGGACCGACGCCTTCAATCCTGCCACCTCCAAAGACAGGCCATGAAATTGTTTGGACAGAGCAGCAATTTGATCCATACTGGATTCTAAGTAGGTAAAAAAAAAAATAATTTTACCTACACAAAATAAGGGCCAGAGATAATGTAATGACCGACGTCACGCACAGGGAGGAAAACAGGGAAAGCCCTGCCCAAGGGAGAGGGAAAGGTGGTGACCCCTAACTCACCTTGCGGCTGGCACCTGACTGCCCTGATGTCCCTAGACGGGTTCCTCATCCGTGCGGCGATCACGTGCCTAAACCCTGGCTTTCCCTGAAATGAGCCCTAGATAGTGAACGGGCCGGTGGGATCGCTAGTCCGCACCACTGCACTAAGAGGGAAACACCAGGGAGAGGACAGACAAATACAGACAAACACATACACCCAGGTGGGCGACCACAGCAGTCCACAAAGGTCCAACAGGGATCTGGAGGGTAGCGTTCTGAATCAACAATCAGAGAACACAGCAACACAGCTCCAGTGGGTCAGAATAGATGTCCAGGCAGGAAGCTCTATCTCTGGCAACCAGAGAAGTGTGAGAGAGGAATATAAGGAGGTTTGGGAGTGCTGGACAAGGAACAGCTGAGGAGAAGGAGCTACGGATCCCTGAGTGAGCCAAAAGGGTTTGCAAAGCAAACCCAGAAAGCTACCATAAGGAAAACAGCCCTATCTTAAATAGAGCGTGCAGCCAACCGCTGCGACTTCCTGACCCCGGGTATAACGGAGTCAGGCGTGGTTCTCGATACCCTCGTGACATTCAGGCTCCTTTTGTTCGTACCAATATCAGCTCTTATGACCTTGTCTCTTATATTACCTGCCCGTTTGTGACACATCATTGGGAGACTTTGAAATTCTGTCACCTGCGGGCATCACACATCCCTGGTGATGCCCTGCCAGGCCTTTACTGCAACTGTCTTCAGTTCATGCTTGTTCTTGGGGCATTTTCCCTTCAGTTTTGTCTTCAGCAAGTGAAATGCATGCTCAATCGGATTTATGTCAGGTGATTGACTTGGCCATTGCATAACATTCCACTTCTTTCCCTTAAAAAACTCATTGGTTGCTTTTGCAGTATGCTTTGGATCATTGTCCATCTGCACTGTGAAGCGCCGTCCAATGAGTTCTGAAGCATTTGGCTGAATATGAAATTATAATATTGCCCGAAACACTTCAGAATTCATCCTCCTGATTTTGTCAGCAGTCACATCATTAATAAATACAAGAGAACCAGTTCCATTGGCAGCCATACATGCCCACGCCATGACACTACCACCACCATGCTTCACTGATGAGGTGGTATGCTTAGGGTCATGAGCAGTTCCTTTCCTTCTCCATACTCTTCTCTTCCCATCACTCTGGTACAAGTTGATCTTGGTCTCATCTGTACATAGGATCTTGTTCCAGAACTGTGAAGGCTTTTTTAGATGTCATTTGACAAACTCTAATCTGGCCTTCTTGTTTTTGAGACTCACCAATGGTTTACATCTTCTAGTGAACCCTCTATTCACTCTGGTGAAGTCTTCTCTTAATTGTTGACTTTGACACACATACACCTACCTCCTGGAGAGTGTTCTTGATCTGGCCAACTGTTGTGAAGGGTGTTTTCTTCACCAGGGAAATAATTCTTCGGTCATCCACCACAGTTGTTTTCCGTGGTCATCCGGGTCTTTTGGTGTTGCTGAGCTCACCGGTGCGTTCCTTCTTTTTAAGAATGTTCCAAACAGTTGTTTTGGCCACACCTAATGTTTTTGCTATCTCTCTGATGGGTTTGTTTTGTTTTTTCAGCCTAATGATGGCTTGCTTCACTGATAGTGACAGCTCTTTGGATCTCATCTTGAGAGTTGACAGCAATAGATTCCAAATACAAATAGCACAGTTGAAATGAACTCTGGACCTTTTATCTGCTCATTGTAATTGGGATAATGAGGGAATAACACACACCTGGCCATGGAACAGCCGAGAAGCCAATTGTCCCATTACTTTTGGCCCCTTAACAAGTGGGAGGCACATATGCAAACTGTTGTAATTCCTGCACCGTTCATTTGATTTGGATGTAAATACCCTCAAATTAAAGCTGACAGTCTGCAGGTAAAGCACATATTGTTTGTTTCATTTCAAATCCATTGTGGTGGTGTATAGAGCCAAAAATGTTAGAATTGTGTTGATGTCCCAATATTTATGGACCTGACTGTGTATATATATATATATATATATATATAGACATTTCAATACTCTGTACTTTAATAAATAATTTTGACAAAAGGGATAAAAAAATCCTGCAGTAAATACACAACCACTCCTCCTGTACAAAATGTCTCCATCAGGCGAAGAAATCCTGTGTAATTATATTGTATTAATGGAGGAATGTCACTTTTCTTTGTTAAAAAACCTATTTTCTCCTGACCTACTCCTTCTCCTTGTGATACAATCAGTTCAGATAATAATGTGTTTTGCATGTTTTATTCAGACTTGCCTCATTCGCTGTCGTGATGAGATGGGCATTTTGAAGGTGACGTTTCCAAAAATACTGTTTAAATTAGTATTTCAGGATTTTACTCTTGATGGCCTATCTTCGGGACATTCTCCTGTTTACTAGGAAGCTAAAGTGTAGAAAATACTTTAAGAGACATCATTTAAAACAGTTGCTTGTACAAGAATGTCGGACGGCACTGTGCTTGATGTGGCTGCTCGGTCAGCGGGTGTCATCCCAGGTAAATCAATGAGGAAGAAACCGGCGCTCCAATTTGCTGAATGTTGCTTTCTTTATTGGTCACTCATACATGCAGTAGTTACGCGCGTTTCGGCACATACATGCGTCTTTGTCAAACAGTGAGTGTACAGCTGATTGCAAAGATACAAAGTGAACAAGGATTTAAATAGCCCACCCCAAGTCACATGATCTAAGTGCCACGCTACCAGGGAGACAGTGGGCGGTAACAAAAACAAGTGAAGAAAATACACGGTAACATACAAATTCTGTGATTCCTCTCCGTGGTCGGGTTACGAACATTTCTTAGTTACACAGCGAAAAATCATAAATAAGCATGATGAGACACGAGAAGGTCTATGATAATCCTGAAAGGTCATACGCATAAAACAAAAAGAAAAATAATCATAAAAAGCTTGTCACGGCATAATCACGATTTAACCCCTTGGGTGCCAATGTCTGCAAGCGATGAATCCAAAAGGCCTCTCTTTTGAGTAGCATCTCGGCTCTATTCCCCCCACGTCTGGGCAACAAGACCTCTTCAATTATTTGGAAACGTAGCAGCGAGACATCATGTCCCAATTGGTCAAAATGAGATGGAATAGGTAACACAAAATTTTTGTTGCGTATAGTGGACTTGTGCTTGCCAAAGCGGTCTTTCATGCACATAGTGGTTTCCCCTACGTAACAACAAAGACCGCACGGACATTTAAATAGGTACACATCAAATGTACTGTTACAGGTGAAATGTCCTTTCACTGGGATCTGCTCCCCGGTATGTGGGGGTGAGATGTATGATCCTTTAATAACACTGGAACAGTGAACACAACTGAGACAGGGAAAGGTGCCTTTTTTTGCTGAAGAAAAAAACATTTGTTTCAGGCTCCTTTTGTTCTTACCAATATCAGCTCTTATGACCTTGTCTCTTATATTACCTGCCCGTTTGTGACACATCATTGGGAGACTTTGAAATTCTGTCACCTGCGGGTAGGATCTTGTGACTATGTTCCAGTGTTTATTAATAATGGACCTCACACAGTTAATCCACGGGTGGTATTTCACAAAGGAAGGGAGTCTTTTCTGTCGAGGTTTCACGATGCCTGTAAAAGATTTTTCACTTTTTAACCTTTGTTGTCCTCAGGATACCCTCTCTGTCTGAACTTGTCAGTCATCTCATCTAAACGATCACTGCGGATGGATGGATCACTCACAATTCTATTCACCCTATGAAATTGGGAGAACGGTAGGGATTTTTTGATGGCAGGAGGATGGTTGCTCTAATATCTGAGCAGACTATTACGGTCCGTGCTCTTAGTGTAAAGATCTGTCGTACATCTGCCATCAATACCCTTAATAACCCAGGTGTCTAAAAAGGATATTTTTTCAAAATCCCAATGTAGGGTAAATTTCAGTTCAGATCGTACTCCATTGATGAGGGCTGTAACATCTAATAGGTTCTCAATGCCCCCCGCCATACGCAAAACACATCGTCAATAAAGCGCTTCTAAAAAATGCCCTCATCAATGGAGTACAATCTGAACTGAAATTTACCCTACATTGGGATTTTGAAAAAATATAATTTTCAGCAAAAAAAGGCACCTTTCCCTGTCTCAGTTGTGTTCACTGTTCCAGTGTTATTAAAGGAACATTCAGTCAGGTCCATAAATATTGGAACATAGACACAATTCTAACATTTTTGGCTCTATACACCACCACAATGAATTTGAAATGAAATGAACAAGATGTGCTTTAACTGTAGACTGTCAGCTTTAATTTGGGGGTATTTACATCCAAATGAGGTGAACGGTGTAGGAATTACAACAGTTTGCATCTGTGCCTCCCACTTGTTAAGGGTCCAAAAGTAATGGGACAGAATAATAATCATAAATCAGATTTTCACTTTTTAATACTTGGTTGCAAATCCTTTGCAGTCAATTACAGCCTGAAGTCTGGAACGCATAGACATCACCAGACGCTGGGTTTCATCCCTGGTGATGCTCTGCCAGGCCTCTACTGCAACTATCTTCAGTTCCTGCTTGTTCTTGGCTTTTTTTTTCCTTCAGTTTTGTCTTCAGCAAGTGAAATGCATGCTCAATCGGATTCAGGTCCGGTGATTGACTTGGACATTGCATAACATTTCACTTCTTTCCCTTAAAAAACTCTTTGGTGGCTTTTGCAGTATGCTTTGGGTCATTGGCCATCTGCACTGTGAAGCGCCGTCCAATGAGTTCTGAAGCATTTGGCTGAATATGAGCCGATAATATTGCCCAAAACACTTCAGAATTCATCCTGTTGCTTTTGTCAGCAGTCACATCATCAATAAATACAAGAGAACCAGTTCCATTGGCAGCCATACATGCCCACGCCATGACACTACCACCATCATGCCTCACTGATGAGGTGGTATGCTTAGGATCATGAGCAGTTCCTTTCCTTTTCCATACTCTTCTCTTCCCATCACTCTGGTACAAGTTCATCTTGGTCTCATCTGTCCATAGGATGTTGTTCCAGAACTGTGAAGACTATTTTAGATGTCGTTTGGCAAACTCTAATCTGGCCTTCCTGTTTTTGAGGCTCACCAATGGTTTACATCTTGTGGTGAACCCTCTTTATTCACTCTGGTGAAGTCGTGTCTTGATTGTTGACTTTGACACACATACACCTACCTCCTGGAGAGTGTTCTTGATTTGGCCAACTGTTGTGAAGGGTGCAAATAGCACACTTGAAATGAACTCTGGACCTTTTATCTGCTCATTGTAATTAAGAAAATGAGGGAATAACACACATTTGGCCATGGAACAGCCGAGAAGCCAATTGTCCCATTACTTTTGGTCCCTTAACAAGTTGGAGGCACATATACAAACTGTTGTAATTCCTGCACCGTTCACCTGATTTGGATCTAAATACCCTCAACTTAAAGCTGACAGTCTGCAGGTAAAGCACATCTTGTTCTTTTCATTTGAAATCCATTGTGGTGGTGTATAGAGCCAAAAATGTTAGAATTGTGTTGATGTCCCAATATTTATGGACCTGACTGTACATCTCACCCCCACATACCGTGGAGAAGATCCCAGTGAAAGGACATTTTACCTGTAACAGTACATTTGTTGTGAACTTATTGAAATGCCCGTGCGGTCTTTGTTACGTAGGGGAAACTACTATGCGCATGAAAGACCGCTTTGGCAAACATAAGTCCACTATAGGCAACAAAAATATACTGTTACCTATTTCATCCCATTTTGACCAATTGGGACATGATGTCTCACTGCTACGTTTCCAAATAATTGAAGAGGTCTTGTTGCCCAGACGTGAGGGGAATAGAGCCGAGATGCTACTAAAAAGAGGCTTTTTAGATTCATCGCTTGCAGATATTGGCACCCAAGGGGTTAAATCGTGATTATGCCGTGACAAGCTTTTTATGATTATTTTTCTTTTTGTTTTATGCATATGACCTTTCAGAATTATCATAGACCTTCACGTGTCTCATCATGCTTATTTATGATTTTTCGCAGTGTAACTAAGGCCTCTTTCACACTTGCGTTGTCCGGATCCGTCGTGTACTCCATTTGCTGGAATTACACGCCGGATCCGGAAAAACGCAAATGTACTGAAAGCATTTGAAGACGTATCCATCTTCAAAATGCGTTCAGTGTTAGTATGGCAGCCAGGACGCTATTAAAGTCCTGTTTGCCATAGTAGTAGTGGCGATCACGTCATCCATGCGCCTGGGGCGCTCTGACATCACTCTGGAGCGCCCCGGGAGCCGCACGGATGGTAAGTATACTGCTCCCCACTACACTTTACCATGGCTGCCAGGACTTTAGCGTCCCGGCAGCCATGGTAACCATTGAGAAAAAGCTAAACGTCGGATCCGGCAATGCGCCGAAACGACGTTTAGCTTAAGGCCGGATCCGGATGAATGCCTTTCAATGGGCCTTGCGGCAAGTGTTCAGGATTTTTGGGCAGCATGCTGCGGTATTTTCTCCGGCCAAAAAACATTCCGGTCCGGAACTGAAGACATCCTGAACGGATTTCTCTCAAAACAACGCAAGTGTGAAAGAGCCCTAAGATATTTTCGTAACCAGCCCACGGAGAGGAATCACAGAATTTGTATGTTACATGTATTTTTTTCACTTTTTTTTGTTATCTCCCACTGTCTCCCTGGTAGCGTGACGCTTAGATTATGAGACTTAGGGCGGGCTATTTAAATCCTTGTTCACTTTGTATCTTTGCAATCAGCTGTACACTCACTGTTTGACAAAGACGCATGTATGTGCCGAAACGCTCGTAACTACTGCCTGTATGAGTGACCAATAAATAAAGCATCATTCAGCAAATTGGAGCGCCGGTTTCTTCCTCATTGATCATTTAAAACAGTGTCTGAAAATGGATCTGGAAGAATCAGATGTTCTTGAAGAACTGTCTGAACAATCATGATGGCCAGAAGTTAATGGGCCATTTACAAGAGTAAATCCACCCAGTAGGAAGTTACCCCCAATGACCAATTATACACATTGACTTCTTTACTGGGTTAGTGACAAAGGCTCTACAACACATGGCTGATGGGTATTTTCAGCACGGTAATCTCACCCAAGGGTAAATTCTTCCTTTCTGTTCTTTGCAGGATGATACTTTGATTGCCATTAAATAGTCTGCCAAAGGGGGGAATGTAATCATGGATCACAACATCTATACAGAGATGTGCTACCAAATCCTCTCGAATAAGGAATGCTCCACTAAAGTGTCAGTTAATGCAGCTAAAGAATATCAGAGGGAGCTTTAGCAAATTCTTGACAGAGGCAAGGATGCTGGGGTCATGTACCTGAATGAATATAAATACTGTATATGTACAGCATCCGACCACAAGGCAGTAATACACAAAAATGGGTTTCAAGTGCATTTGTACCTACACGCTATTGTAAGGTCAAAACTGCTGTGCATTGATGCATTTATATAAAAATGTATTGAGGCATATTATCTAAATTAAATGCAACTAAATGCATTGAGCAATTGCTTTTCATTGGCTTTTGTTTCAAGATAACGCGATGAGTTAAGAAATTTGAGTTAAGAGTTTGTGTGTGTTACACGTGCTACATCTGTAGCTCTCAAGAGACAATTGTGCCTGTTCTCTCCTACTGCAGCCTGGATAGGTCATCAGTACCTGATCGGTGGAGGTCCGACATCCGGGACACCCGCCAATCAGCTTTATGAGAAGGTTCCAGCGTTCCTGTGAGCGCCGCGGCCTTCTCTCTGCTTTTCCTAGGCAGAATGATGACACGTTCCTGTGTCATGTGGCCTAGGAGCAGCTCAGCCCCGTTGACATGAATTGGGCTGAGTGTGATACCAAGCACAGACACTACACAATGTACGGCGCTGTGCTTGGTGAGCTGCAAGAAGGCAGCGGCTCTCACAGGAGCGTCGGTGCCTTCTCCAACAGCTGATAGGCGGGGTCCCGGGTGTCGGACCCCTACCGATTAGATACCGATAACCTATTCTGATTATATCTGTAAGTTCCCTGTAAACAGAATAAGGCTACTTTTACACTTGCGCAGGACCGATACGACAGGCTGTTCACCCTGTCGGATCCGTCCTTCCGCTATTTCGACGTGCCGCCGGACCACCGCTCCCTCCCCATTGATTATAATGGGGACAGGGGGCGGAGCTCCGGCGCAGCATGGTGGTGCACTAAAAGTTCTGCATGTCCAACTTTTTAGTTCGGCGGTCTCTCACCGCGAACTGCCGAACTGCGCCGGAGCTCCGCCCTCGTCCCCATTATAGTCAATGGGGACGGAGCGGCGGTCCGGCGGCACGGTGAAATAGCGGAAGGACGGATCTGATAGGGTGAACAGCCTGTCGGATCCGTCCTGCCGCAAGTGTAAAAGTAGCCTTAGGAAGGAAAGCCATTGTTTTTGTCTTTGGATGACTTATATTAAGAGTTCTGAACCCTTCCCAGATACTGTTCTGGGCTGTTCTATACTTTTTGTATGTTCTAATTGTCTTGAAACTGGTACTTCTCCATTACCGTTTGGGGAGCATCTATACTATTTGGAATGATTGATCCTCCTGTTTATGCACCATCTAGTGATGATCGAGCATGCTTGCCAGAAAACCTGTTCGGCTCGAGCATTTCGATGGCGCAATGCTTAAGTCTCCGCCCCGCACGTTTCTTGGCTGCTACGCAGCCGAAAAACATGCAGGTAAGTACTGCCCTCGCTGTAATGCTGTAGCCATGTTGGCTGATAGCATCACAGTAATTGGCTGGCCGGAACGCACCCAATGACGCATGTTCAGATCATTCTTCCTCAGGAAGAGCTGTGCTGAGCAAGGTACAGCCAGTGTAGGGAGTGATTTAAGAATATTATTACCACCCAAAATTTTCAGAGACCCAAAAGTATTTTTAAGGACTATTGTGTGTGGCAGCAGCAATGTATATTTTTTGTGCAACCTGCGCTAAATAGCTAAAGGTTTACAGACCCAAAAGTCCTTCTAAGGACTATTGTGTGTGGCAGCAATATCTATTTTTAGCGCATCTTGCGCTAAATAGTGCACAATAGTTAGGCTGCTGCAGACAGCGACATTATCTGCGCCACATCTCCTGTGTAAAGTGTGCGCATCCAAACAACTTTGGTGCTCGATCAACACTAGCACCATACTTCTCGATCTTTACTTACCTTCATCTGTTGTGTCATTGCAGTGGCTCCTCTTGATACTTGTAACGTACTGTCACTGATGCTGGTGGAGCATTGGCTAGTGCTAACTGGCATAGGGGAAATATTCCCAGTCCATCGGTTCCCTTGGGCCAATTTGGATGTTGTGCGGTGTAATGGAGATGCCTCTGTCTCCTATTGGCCTGGAGATGGTGGGCGTTCAACAGATGGGCAGATTTAAACTCTGGGAATCGAAGCATCTCACAGGGCTTGTAATAATACCGGTGTGAAGCTGTCAGTCTGAAATATGAATTACAGTTGTCTAACCTGATCCCTGAAGAGATGTGAGCATAGGAAGATATGTGTCCTGGGGAAAGTGAAGTATAGGGACAGTACAAGAGATAGAAAATACGAGCACTGTTACCTGAGCAAGATTCTCTGAACCAGTTTAAACTTATTTGGGTGCTTGGATGTGGCATGTTTAGTTGTATATATACCTGACTGTATGTTTTAGGTAGTTGGATCTCTATATGCTGTCTGTATGATCCAGAGAGACAGATAGAAGCCTGCCTGGTTGCTTGTCGTAGGCATTGAGATGAATGTATGCTTTTGTGCCTGCTCAGTGCAGTAGACATTCCGATCTAAAAACCGAAAAAACTCTGACATGGAACGAACGACTAGACCCTGACATACGCAGTTGTGCGCTATTGATAGACTAGTTCCCAGTTATCTGCATGCTGAAGACATTAAAACAGGGTCAGTAGAACGTATTGCCGGCTCTTAGAGATGAGCGAATTTCCGCTTATGAAATTTGTTTACACTTCGTTTGGTGGTAAAAGGTGAATTGCGTTGTGGATTCCGTTACCACGGACCATAACGCAATTCTATGACGGAATGCATAACGGAAGGCCTTTAGAGACATTCCGTTATTCATTCCGTCATAATAGAAGTCTATGGGCTGCATAACAGATCCGTCCCGTTTCCGTTATGCAGGGGAGCTACATGGATAGAAGACTTATCATTATTTTTTATTTTAATACATATCAAAATTCTTGATTCTAATTATTTCTCTTATGATTCCATACTTTTACAATCCCTCTCTATCCCCCAAAAACAAGCAAAACACAGATTGTCCCACTATTGTGATCAGTGAGTGCAGTTGTAGCAGTGGCACCTGAGCCTTGGGGGTCCAAGGCTACTCCACTATATAATAGCAAACTAGTATTACAGGTAGCATATATGGGCATATATTGTTACTGATTTTTTTATTTGGGGCCAGGAATTTCAGTTATGCCTCTGGCTGTGGAAGTAGTTGATCGCCTGCAATGGTGGGTTATTCAAGAGAACAGAAAAGGTTACATGGGTACATTCTATTCTGCAAAAGGGTAGACTGGATCACAAAATGCGAGTTTGCACTTAGGATAAAAGTAGCAGATGTACATGTAGAATTAATCATATTATAGTGATTGCCAAGGATTTGCCGCAGTATGATATGTATAATGAGGATTGGTTACTTTTTGCAGAATGTTTTCATAAAATAAACAGGTCACGAGCTGTTTGGTAGAGAAGCTTATTGAGCTCAGATCCAACCATAACTTTGTGTTGTGTTCTTCTTTATCTCTCTCTTAAAGGGTTTCTCAGCTTTTTTGTATATTGATGACCTATCCTCAGACAGAATAGGTCATCAACATCAGATCGGCGGAGATCCAACTCCCGACACCCACGCCAATCAGCTCTTTGAAGAGAATGCATCACTTACGGTATATGAGCGCTGCCTTCTCTTCACTGTTTTGTAATTACTGCACAACTGTGCCATGCCTTTCACTTCAATGGGACAGCTCCTTTGTATTCAAGTGAATATATCTTGGTGAATTCAGAATGAAGATTTAAAGGGGAAATACTCTAACAATGCTGACTGACTGATAAAATCTCTGATGACATCACACGGTCATTAGTGCTCATATCAAATAACAACAATCATTTATTACATGTTCAAGGAATGCACCCCTAAAGCCAAGAAAATATGTCACAGTTGAGATCCCACCAGCAGCTACCATGTGTCTTTTTAAAATACTGGTATTGTCCTAATTGGTAGAGGGGTTTTTGGAACCACTCAAAGGTCCTAGATGAGACTACTACCTCTACACCATCTAGGGCCATCCACTTTGGCAGACTCTGTAACAACTTTGCCAAATCCCTCCCAGGACCTTTCATGCAACTCTCTATGAATGGCAGAAAGAGGAGTGGACGGAGGAACAATGACTAACAAGTTCAGAGGACTGAGAAACCAAGAAGCCCCACACCATAAATCTGAAATATGGCAAACACCTCCTGGCCTCTAAATCAAAAATTCTTGATTGCAAACGGCTGAGAGTTGAGCAGAAACTTTTCACACAGTTGTTTCTCATGAGCCTTGGGGAGATTTCATTTTTGGTCAGTGATAGAGGGTGTTATTATCTTTGAAAATCTCAACACCATCCCAGAAAGATGGCATGGCATGCAATTACTGTATTTAACGATAAAAAGCTCCCCTATAGCCACCACCGTTCCATAATTGCGAAATAATTAGCACTTTGACCAGCTCTATGTAAGTCACCATAATCAACACAATTGAATATCATTCTTCTTATAAGAAGTGGTAATTGGTTGTATTGCCATGGTGATCTAGTGCCAGATGATGCATTGCCATGGCAATCCTTCACTGGTTTTGTAAGAGCTTACTCTGTGTCATGGCAATCTTTAATCAGCTGGTTATTAAAGCATCAGGAATCTGAGAAGGCTGCAGGTTTTCGCTATGGAAGGGATTATAGGCTGCAGAAAGATGGACGAGTCCATACAATTTACTGTGTTTATCTGAAATGTTTTATTAGAGCGTTTACTGAAATGGAAACACTTTCTCTGGATATTGGGAACTCATAAAGAAATCACAAATTCACCACAAATTCATGGCCTTGACTAGAGATGAGTGAAACATTCGAGATTCATTTTGCGACCGGTTTGCCAGATTTTTGAAAAAGTTCAGTTCGAGGCTGCCCCAATTGCCCTATTGGTATATAAACCCCTCTAGCCTCCTAGGGCTCATTTTTTTTTAGAAAAACTTGTCTCTTTTTGTTCATTTTTTATGCATTTGCCCCCACCCCACCACTTCCCAAGTTCTGGAACCCAATGACAGCAATAGTAAATAATGTCTGCGTGACACTGACATACATAGCTATGGGTAAACGAATGTTTGAAATCACACTTGCGTTAATGGTGGTGGCAGAAGGCGATTAACAGTGAATAGCAGCAGCATCTGAGGCAGTGGCGGCAGCAGCAGCCATATGCTACATGTTGGCAGAAAGGTAGCAGCATGATGGAGGCAGCAGCATTCTTATGGAAGATGCTGGCTGGCAGGTGGCAGCACATCGGGTTAGGAAACAGGGAATGCAACAAATACTGGCCATAGTTTAGGTAGGCCTGAACCTGGGCATTGAGACAGGAGCTGTTGGCTTGCTGACTGGCCTCTGCCTGGTGTGGTATGTAAAAAAACTGCTCCATCATGTTGAGGAGACTGAAATGGCTGCTGCTGCTGTGACTTCTTCTGCTCATGGAGGTGAGAGGGGGTGAATTTGCGGGGAGCAGAGGGGATCTTCCCTTTTAAGACATGCTGACGGCAGCCGTAAGCTATGGCAAGCAGCATACACAGTGTTTCCTGGTAGTAACATAATTTATCCTCCATTTCTGCCAGAAGGCAATCATTCCCCCATTTTGCCTTGGTGGTGAGGGTCTAAAAGCATGGCTATCCAATATTTATCAGACTGCTTGTTGAGCTGAGCAGACACCTGGATGTACGGGTTTGACGGGTTCAGCCTAACTTCCCAAAAAAGTGGGAAGTGGAACTTGACCCGAACTTGACCCCGAACCCTAACCCCATTGAAGTCAATGGGGACACAAACTTTTGAGCACTAAAATGGCTCTAAAAAAGTCATGGAAAGGGCTAGAGGGCTGCAAATGCCAGCAAAATGTGGATAAGGAAATGACTTCAAATAACATAAAATACGTAAAAAATAATAAAGATTCTTGATCTAGGAGGAGGAGGTCCATATGGAGTAGGGGGTTAAGGAGGCGGTGGATGTGGCAGTGTAGGTGGAAGCGGCGGTGGAGGAGGAGGATGTAGCCTACACTGCTTTTTGTTTTTTATTTTATTATTTTTTTGTTTCAATTTGGGTAGACCCCAAAACAATGGGAAATATAACCTGTGATGACGCCCCCAGACGTGCTAAACAAACGTTTAGACAATATACTGGCTGCAGGGCAGGCCAACACCTCCAAGGCTTAAAGGGCAAGCTCAGGCCATGTGCTAAATTTGGAGACCCAGAAGTTGAAGGGGGCAGACCCATCAGTCAGTACGTGTAGGCATGTGCACACATACTGCTCAACCATGTCGCACGTCCCCGTGACGTCCACGATCCAATTTTATATCTTCTCTATCAACTTTCGATGTTCTTTTTTGCGCCTACCACGTTAATCACGGTTAGCGGCGAATCAGGGTTCCATGCCGGAGAAGAAGCGTGAGAAAGGGATACCACATCCAAGGGAGGTCAATGGCTGAAATGTGATTGAGCGGAAATGTGAAACAAGTTATTAAAGCGGAAGGATCGAATAAAAGGACGTGGTGCGCATCAATTAAAGATACATTTTTGAAATTTAGATCCCTGTCGCTTATGCAGAGCAGGTGTTTATTCACATCAAAAATGGTAAAATGTAACCTAAGAATGTAACAGACGCTTTCGCACCCTGCTCCTCCTTTTGCTGTGCTGGTGCCTCTGTGCGACCACCGCCTCTTCCTCCGAACTAGACAGGTCACTTGCATGATCTTGATTTCATGTGTGGGTCTAGTATCTCATCATCCTCCACATCATCTTCCACCTACTCTTTACCCCTGCCCTCCTTGTCGGTCTGCATACTGCAGAAAGCCGCAGTAGTTGGAAACTGTGTTTTGTCATCATCAGAGACGTGCTGCTGTGGTCTTCAAATGTTCTCACACTGAAACATAAGTGGTTGGGCACCAGTGCACTCAATCTCTTCCACTTCTGGGGCAGGGCTATGTGGATGGCCCACATTAACCCTGCCAGCAGAGTCATCAAAAAGCATAACAGACTGCTGCATGACTTGGGGCTCAGACTGCTTGCCTGATCTGCGAGGGGGTGAGTAGAAAGACAGGTGGCCATGGGCTGTAGGTGCCAACTCTGATCTTTCAGCAGGGGACTGGGTGGGAGACAATGCGAAGGAACTGTAGGCACTGTTAGCCCCCAATCTACTATAGTCTGTACTTGTTCTGGCCTCACCTGATTCGTACTGTCCTAAATGCAGTGTAGGCCGCAAATGTACTTTCTAGCGCAAAAGATGAGCATTTGTCACCTAACAATGTAACAGACGAATTAGTGAAATGTATTTACTTGTCCACTAGGTAGAGCAGGGGTATATCACAGCCAAAAATTGGTGAATGTCACCTAACAATGTACCAGACAAATTAGTGAAATATATTTCCCTTTCCACTATGTGGAGCAGGAGTATATCACAGCCAAAGTTTGGTGAATTTCACCCGACAATGTAATAGACAAATTAGTGAAATTAATTTCCCTGTCTACTAGGTAGAGCAGGGGTATATCACAGCCAAAAATTTGTAAATTTCACCTGACAATGTAACAGAAAATTTGTGAAATTTATTTCCCTGTCCACAATGTAGAGCAGGAGTAGATCACTGACAAAAATTTGGGATATGTAACCCAACAATGTATCAGACATTCACCAATTTTTGGCTGTAATATACCCCTGCTTTACCTAGTGGACAAGGAAATACATTTCGCTAATTCGTCTGTTACATTGTTAGGTGACAAATTCTCATATTTTGTGCTAGAAAGTACATTTGCGGCCTACACTGCATTTAGGACAGTACAAATCAGGTGAGGCCAGAACAAGTACAGACTATAGTAGATTGGAGGGCTAACAGTGCCTACAGTTCCTTCGCATTGACTCCCACCCAGTCCCCTGTTGAAAGATCAGAGTTGGCACCTACAGCAAGGGGTATATCACAGCCAAAAATTGGTGAATTTCACCCGACAATGTAACAGACAAATTAGTGAAATTTATTTCCCTGTCCACAATGTAGAGCAGGGGTATATCACTGCCCAAAATTTGGGATATGTAACCCAACAATGTATCAGACAAATTAGTGAAATGGCCTAAAATAAAATAAAATACGTAAAAATTAAAAATAATAATCTTGGTCTATGAGGTGGAGGTCCATATGGAGTAGGAGGTTGAGAAGGCGGTGGACGTAGTGGTGTAGGTGGAAGCAGTGGTGGAGAAGGACGAGGTAGCCAACCTTTTTATTTTTTTTTGTTTAAATTAGGGTACACCCTAAAGAGTGGGAAATATCAAAAATACAACAATGAGCAATTGCACTGCAGCATAACAATGGCTGGGTGAGGCCAGTATACATGTCTATTCTGCACAAGGTAACGACAAGTCCTGTGGGATCCATGCCTGGTTCATTTTAATGAATGTGAGCTTGTCCACATTGGCTGTGGACAGGCGGCTGCGCTTGTCTGTGATGACGCCCATTGCCGTGCTAAACACACGTTCAGACAATACACTGTCTGCAGGGCAGGCCAGCACCTCCAAGGCGTAAAGGGCAAGCTCAGGCCATGTGCCCAATTTGGAGACCCAGAAGTTGAAGGGGACAGACCCATCAGTCAGTACATGTAGGCGTGTGCACACTTACTGCTCCACCATGTTGCTGAAACAACATTGTGGAGCAGTGGTGGTGCTGGTTGTTGTGGTGTGCTGTGGTGTGCTCACAAAGCTCTTCCACATATCGGCCATGCTAACCCTGCCTTCTGGGGTGCTGGCGGTGCCCCAGCTGTGTTGGCGACCTCTTCCTTCTCTGCCTTCGCCTTGTGCTTCCACTGTGCCCCCGCTGTCAGGTGGGAATGCCACCAGCAGCGCGTCTACCAGTGTGTGCTTGTACTCGCGCATCTTACGATCACGATCCAGTGAGGGAATTAAGGACGGTATGTTGTCCTTGTAATGGGGATCCAGCAGCGTGGCCACCCAGTAATCAGCACAAGTTAGAATGCGGCCAACTCAGTGGTCGTCGCGGAGACACTGCAGCATGTAATCACTCATGTGTGCCAGGCTGCCCAGAGGCAACGAAAAGCTGTCCTCTGTGGGAGGTGTATCGTCTGTGTCCTCTGTATCCACCCAGCCACGCACCAGTGATGGCCATGAGCTGGTTTGGGTGCCACCCTGCTGTGAACATGGTTCCTCCCCCTCCACCTCCTCCTCCTCATCCTCCACCTCCTCATCCTCCAGAACTGTGCCCTTGCTAGACAATTATGTACCTGCCGTTGGTGGGTGCAGGAACCCACCCTCGGAGCCACTTGTTAATGACTGGCTTGAAACCCTATTAAATGATCCCTCTTCATCCTCCTCCTCCTGTGGCACATACTCTTCCATCATCGCCTGAATCGTTTTTTCAAGGAGGCATAGAAGTGGGATAGTAACGCTGAGAACGGCGTCATCGGCACTTGTCATGTTAGTGGAGTATTCGAAACAGCGCACAAGGCACACAGGTCTCACATGGAGGCCCACTCATTGGTGGTGAAGTGGTGCTGTTCCGCAGTGCGACTGACCCGTGCGTGCTGCAGCTGAAACTCCACTATCGCCTGCTGCTGCTCACACAGTCTGGCCAGCATGTGCAAGGTGGAGTTCCACCTTGTGGGCACGTCGCATATGAGGCGGTGAGCGGGAAGGCCGAAGTTACACTGCAGCGCTGACAGGCGAACAGCAGCAGGGTGAGAACAGCGAAAGCGCGGACAGAAGGCCCACACTTTCTGCAGCAGCTCTCACATATCGGGGTCATTTTTAAGGAACCTCTGCACCACCAAAGTCAGCACATGCGCCAGGCAAGGGATGTGCATCAAACCGGCTAGTCCCATAGCTGCTACGAGATTTCGCCCATTATCGCACACCACCAGGCCGGGCTTGAGGCTCACTGGCACAAACCACTGATCGGTCTGTTGTTCAAGGCCCGTCCACTGCTCCTGCGCGGTGTGGGGTTTGTCCTCCAAACAGATAAGTTTTAAAACTGCCTGCTGTCGTTTACCCCTGGCTGGGCTGAAGTTGGTGGTGAAGGTGTTACGCTGACCGGATCATGAGGCGGTAGAGGATGAGGAAGCGGAGTAGGAGGAGGAAGCAACAGGAGGCAAACTGAAGCGCCCTGCAATCCTCGGTGGTGGAAGGACATGCGCCAAACTGCTATCCGCCTTAGGCCCAGCCGCCACTGCATTTACCCAGTGTGCTGTTATGGAGATATAACGTCCCTGACCGTGCTTACTGGTCCATGTATCCGTAGTTAGGTGGACCTTGCCACAGATGGCGTTGCGCAGTGCACACCTGCTTTTGTCCCCCACTTGGTTATGCAGGGTAGGGATGGCACGCCTGGAAAAGTAGTGGCGGCTGGGCACAACGTACTGTGGGACAGCCACCGCCATAAGGCTTTTAAAGTTCTCCGTCTTCAGTTTAATCGTTATTTTCAATTAATTGAATGCTCAAAAAATGTTTTGTCTCACTCCCATTTCTTCTTTTTGCATGTTGAAGCTCTACTTGGAACCTTGTTAAGATTTCAAGTGGCCTTAAACTTTTGATCAGGACTGCATATTCTAACCACCAGGCGTTCCCATGGTGATGGGGACGCTTTTCGGGGAGGAGTATGTGAATATAATGAGGCAGTAAGGTGCAGGAGGGGCGTTATTTTCATTCAAATGGTGCCCAGGAACGCCCTTGAGTGCCCAGGTCCACCCCACCCTACAGAGCCCAAGCACGCCTCTCTCCCCTCTCATACACTATGCCCCCAGCCTTGCCATTGCTGTCATTCCCCCCCCCCCCATCCCGGTTACGTCGCTAGTAGCCGATAACCCCGCCTACCCTTTCCCTTCAGCTTCAACAACAGGAACAGGACTGAACAGGGCCGGCGCCTGTGCTCTTCCAGTTTAACTGAAGGCATCAGCCTCAACTGTTTCACTGGGCATGCGCCAAAAATCTCACTAGGCTCGGCGCATGCCCAGTGAAACAGTTGAGGCTGATGCCCTCAGTTAAACTGAAAGAGCGCAGGCGCCGGTGTTAGGTTTTTTAATGAGGTAAGGTTTTTATTTTGTTGGTGAAGCTGAAGGGAAAGGGTAGGCGGGGTTATCGGCTACTAGCGACGTAACCGGGATGGGGGGCATGACAGCAATGGCAAGGCTGGGGGCGTAGTGTATGAGAGGGGAGAGAGGCGTGCTTGGGCTCTGTAGGGTGGGGTGGACCTGGGCACTCGCGGCACTCACCACTGGTCACAAATTGCTATTGCAGTTTATTCCATTGTTATATAATGATAGTGGACGCGGACGGAACACAGCTGTTTTGCGCTGTGTTGTGCTTTGTCAAGGCTCCTGTGATGTAGAGGGGGAGGGGCTATAAATACCTCCACCCCATGTACGTCACTGGTTACATTTAAGTGAAATACAAAACACATGCACTTAAAACCAAATCAAATGAAAACAGCTAAATCATTCTTGTCATTTAACCCTAAAGGTCCCATGGCTTGCATTTTAATGATCCATGCTGCTTCTCGCTGCAGGAGGATGCGTTTTCTGTCCCCTCCTCTCACAGGGGTTTGGACTACTTCGATACCTGCACATTTTAAAACCTTCACTCCTCCCTGCATGTTCAGCATGTTCAATTAACCTGGTTGCTCCACTTCTGGTTGTGATTGATCTTTTATGCTCTCTAAAGCGTACATAGAAACGACTATGTGTCTTACCAATGTAAAACCTCCTACATGGGCAAAAAATCGCATATACTACATACTGGGTCTTGCCGTGTATAAATTGCTTCACTACGTGTCCCACGTTGCCCAACTGCAGATATTTCTGTTTGTGTACATGTTCACACATGGAGCAATGTCCACATGCAAAATTCCCGTTAGGAGTGTTCCTTCCCAGCCAGTTGTCAACTGGACGGGGATGGTTGCTCCTGACAATGGCATCCCCTATAGTTTTGCTCCTCCGAAAGCTGACAATAGGATAATTATCCACTTTGGCTGCCAGAGAACCATCCTCTGCAACATTTGCCAGTTATTTAAAATAACTTTTTTGATGGTAGAGGTTTTTCTAAGATATATCGATGATATATTTATTGTCTGGACCGGAAAAGAACATATGTTCAGCGCATTTGTGGAATACTTAAATGACGTAAATAAGATGAATATGCGGTTCACCAGCACCTTGAGTGCGGAGGAACTGGATTTCCTTGATTTTAAAATAAGGGTTAAAGATGGCCAATTAAACCCTACCATCTACAGAAAAACAACATCCACAAATGCACTACTACATTATACTACTACCACCCGCCACATATTAAAACCGCAATCCCATACGGTCAATTCATGCCAGAATTGTAAAAGACGATCTTGAATTTGGGGAGCAATGCATAGATATGAAGAGACGATTTTTACAAAGGGGTTACCCGGAGAAGATAGTGGATAATGCATATCTGAAAAGTATACATAGAAGACAGGCCTTAGGTAAAAACATCAACACAAAAAAAAAAATATGGACTGTCAGAAATGCAGCAAAGGTCGCAAATGTATCTTGCCCAAAATGGGTGTTTTTGTAAACCTAGAATAAAACTGCAGTATTTAAAGTTTGTATTTGACTGTCACAAACTCAGCAAAGGACCCAAAATGTATTATCTTGCAAAAAATGGGTGTTTTTTTAAACCCAGAATATAATTGCAGTATTTAAAGCTTGTATTTGACTGTCACAAATGCACATATGCTGTGCTCGTGCACTGAATTTGCACAAAATGGCCGCCAACGCCCACCTAACTAACATATGGATAAAAGTTCTTTTTCTGTGGCACTGGGCTCAGGGCAGGGTAAAATAATGGTGCACTGCATCCACAAAACAAAATCACTGTAGATCCCAGAGTTAGCAAGCACTGAAACAGATTCTTTCCTATTCTCTCCCTCACAGCAGCAGCATCCTCTCCCTACACTAAGCACAGCAGAGTGACGTGCAGCGCTACGTGACTCCAGCTTATATAGAGGCTGGGTCACATGCTGCACTGGCCAATCACAGCCATGCCATTAGTAGGCATGGCTGTGATGGCTTCTAAGGGCACACGAGTTAAACGCTTGTTGACTGGCTGCTCTGCAGCCTTTCAAAAAGCGCCATTAATTAGCTGAACACCGAACTCAAACCCAAACTCTTACTGAAAAGTTTGCTTTCGGGTCTGGGTCCAAAAATCCTAAAGTTCAGTATGAACCCGAACTTTACAGTTTGGGTTCGCTCAACCCTATGCGTAAGCAAACCAGCATACAGGTCACCATTCTGGCCAGTGTGCCCAAGGAGCCAATTCTCAGCCCCCCACTAAGACGATTGGGTGTCTTGGCTGTTGCCATCCTCATTATTCTCCTCTTACTCCTCCACCTCCAACTCCTCCTCTTGCAGTTGTAGCTCCTTATCCTCATCTTCCTCAACCTCATCTTCACCATCCTCCTCCTCTATGACAGATCCTCTTTGTGTGTCTCCAACAGCTATAGGGTGGACAGCAAGATGCGTCATCTACTATTCTTCCGCATTGATCCCCTGCTGCAAGGTAAATATGAGAGGGATGATGTTGTTCATGCTGCAGTTGTCCCTGCTTACAAACTTATTGGCCTCTTTGAAGGCAACACCCGACAGACGTCTCAGATGAGCTGCCTCTGTCTGACCTCAAAGCAACACATGCTCCCTGCTGCTAAGGCTGTCTAGTGCATGACAAAATTATTCACAGCTTTCCACTGCTCATACAGACATTTAAGCGTGTGCAATGTTGAATTCCAATGAGTTGGCACGTCATAGATTAAGCAGTGTAGCTGCAGGCCTTTCTGTCGCTGCAGGTCCAGGACAGTGTTCCTTGCCATGTATCAGTCACTTAAGTGCTGGGACTGTTGTAGTTTCCTGAAGCAGGGTTACTTTGAAGTCTGGACATTTGTGAACATTTGCCCTGCTTGTCCTATGCAAAGTCAGCAACTCCTTACTTAATTTCACTTTAAAGGGTTAACTTGCATTAACTTATACTGTTTAATACTGTGTAACTGCATTTTATATGTATGTTGTGATATATATATCCTGTTCTTTTTTACTGTATTCGCACAGCACTATGGAAAGGGTGAATTAATAATGAGAGACGTTTGGGACTTTGAATGAGACACTAGTAATTTTCCACAGCTACCACAGGGTTTAAAGAAGTGCATGTTTTGGAGGGGAAAAACAGACTTGTTTACCACCAAAACCAGACACACTGACCTTTTGAATGTGTGGTTTAGTTCTGTAGTTATGTCTGAAAACCTGTGTCATTGCCATTCAGTATCATTGAAGCTCTAATGTAAGTCTATTACAGACGGGAGCTGTAACTTTGTAAATGTTTGTGCTCCACCCCTCCCACTCAGCTAGAAACTGTATATAAGGAGAGCAGTCAGAGCAGCTAGTGTTCTGCAGTTAGGGACACAGTTCTAGGAGAGGGAGACTCATGCCAGTCTGCATGAGTGACCAGAAGAAGATGCTCAGATGGGGAAGCTGAGCCACAGACCATGGGTCACCAACCCTGTGACCAAAGAGCCACCTGGACTACTGAGATACAGACCATGGTCCTCCAGCCTTTGACCAGGGTACCAGCCTTCTGAGAGAGAGAGGGACAGCTAGCTCAGGCCTTTCTCAGCTTCAAACCCTTCTCCAGCCAGGAAGGAGACTGGAGAGGCCAGCCCTATGCCTCGCCTGTATTGTTTTGCATCTGAATTCCTCCAATAAAGAAGCCTCAATGATGTCTGGGGGACCCAGTATAACGTTGGGGCCACCCAAACCCAGCCACTGCACTGGCAGGGGAACAAGGAGGAGCGGGCATACACAGAATGGCCTGGACATGCCCTCGGTGCCCTTAACTGCTTATTTATATATGGATTAGGCTACTTTCACACTTGCGTTCGGGGCTCTGCTTGTGAGTTCCGTTTGAAGGCTCTCACAAGCGGCCCTGAAAGCATCCGTTCAGCCCTAATGCATTCTGAGTGGATGCGGATCCGCTCAGAATGCATCAGTCTGGCAGCGTTTGGCCTCCGCTCCGCTCAGCAGGCGGACACCTGAACGCTGCTTGCAGCGTTCGGGTGTCCGCCTGGCCGTGCGGAGGCAAACGGATCCGTAAGACACACTATGGCTCAATTTTCAAACGGATCCGTCCCCCATTGACTTTCAATGTAAAGTCTGGACGGATCCGTCTGAGGCTACTTTGACACTTCGAATTTTTTTTACAATATAATGCAGACGGATCCGTTCTGAACAGATCCACCGTCTGCATTATATGAGCGGATCCGTCTCAGACGGATCCGCTCTGAACGCAAGTGTGAAAGTAGCCTAATAAGCACTTTTTTCCTCTATAATGAAGCAATGGATCACTAAGACTAGTTTCCCAGAGTCCACAGTATCTGGTCTAACGAGGTACTGCCGTTCACCCATTTGACTATAATGCGATCTTACAAGGATTCGGCTGGTTTTCGGAATGAATGCCGTTTCTCAACGGAGCGTGCACCAGTTTTTTTACAGCCGAAACCTGATGCTCAAGCTGGAAAGCAGCTAGATTTCATTATAGTCAATGGGGTCTAACGGTGCACATCAGTATCTGGCTAGGCCGGAGGGCAGGCTTTTCTTCTGCCAGGACTGCCTGCCAAATAGATTTACTACATGTGATAAACTAGCCTAAGTGAAAGGTATCATTACATTCAGCTTAAGTTATTGTATGAGAGTAAAATGTAAAATAAAAAAAGTTTGTTGGTGAAAGTTTTTATTCTGCTGTCATGGCAATATTCTTAGGGCTCATACAATGTTTACGACAAATCAATGTTCTCTTTTTGTTCTGTCATTTTTGCTTATTGAGTTTATGCCTTTGTTTTGTTATGAAGCATCTTAAGTCTGGCCTTGTTTTTTGTGTTTTTATTTTCTATACACGGTGGAATATGTGTAGATTGATTTGTGTACTCGATTGGCATAATAATCATTTAGTTCTGATGCATTTATTGTTGGAATACAAAACAAAATCAAAATGATAAGCATGTGTCTGTACCTATTATTATAAAAAATATGGAAGCCCTGGATGTGACGGTTTGGAAGTAGATTTAGATGAATATTAAAGTTATTTCGCTGATCACTGCAAAATAAAAATAAACAGTATATATAAAGTTTTATAGGGGTTGTAGCGGATTAGTAAAACTGTGCTGCACCTGTCTATAGGTCACCTGTCATGATTATAGTTGAGCGGACACCTGGATGTTCGGGTTCGCCGGGTTCGGCCTTACTTCGCAAAAAAGTTCGGGACCCGAACTTGACCCCGACCCCGAACCCCATTGAAGTTAATGGGGACCCGAACTTTGGAGCACCAAAATGGCTCTAAAAAAGTCATAGAAAGGGCTAGAGGGCTGCAAATGGCATTAAAATGTTGTTGAGAGCATGGCAAGTGCATTGCAAACAAATGTGGATAGGGAAATGACTTCAAATAGCAGAAAATACATTAAAAAATATAAATATATCTTGATCTTGGAGGAGGAGGTCCATATGGAGTAGAAGGTTGAGGAGGCGATGGAGGAGAAGGAGGAGGTAGCCAACACTGTTTTTCTTTTTTTTTATATATATATTTGTGGTCATGGCTACGGCCAAGAGGTATCCGAAGAACCCTAGGGAGAAAACAACAGGAACGACCTAACCCAGCTAGGCGTGTCTTAGCTGACCTGACTAAATGGCTTGCTGTGTGCCCTAAGCCATGATCGTGGGTAGGCCTATAAGTGGGCAAAAACCAAGCCAAGTAGGGTAGAAAAGGAATTTGAATGGCATGTACAAACTAATCCCCAAGCCAACTGCAAGGCATCCGGGATCTAGAGCGAAAATTTGGGGTATGTGAGGCAAGACCAGTAGGAAACCTACAACCCATCTTGTGGATGACAAGGCGAGAGACATGATGCTCAATATTGCGGATTCTGCACCAAAGCGGAATGGAGAACCGAGAATACGTTGTGAAATGGATCATAAAAACCAACTGCCTCAGGAGATCGTGGGACCAAAACCTAACTGCCTAGACTATGCAGGAATGAGGGCCAAAAAGAACCATGTAGATAGGAAGAGAATCATTGAATAGTTACCCAGACAACAGCTATCCGCGCTTTGTTCTACTGTACGCCCCTGAGAATTGTTTTTACGCTTGAGACGTGAAGACCGACCTACTATCTGAATCTTCTACCGTGAGAAAATGCTGGACCTTGTCCAAAATCCGATTCAACGTGGTTGTAGGGAGTCGGAGGTTAGTGCGGCAAGAAGCTATGAAGCCATAATATACAAGATTCTGTCTATGCCCTCCCATGAGTGAGGGAATATAATGCAATGAAGCTACTGGCGAAAATGAATTCCTGGTCGTGGTAAAAGGCAAAGACTTTGAGTGGGGACCTGGTTGACAAGATATGATCGACTACAATCAGAGACTAAAATGCTAGAGCGAATTGCCCTACTTGTTCTTCCTCTGGCAGGACCTGAACGAAAGCATGAACAATTAAAGAAAGACGAAATATCTGCGTAAGACATGACAATAATGCTGTAGGGCGAACCGGACCAGTTTGCGGTAAAAACATAAAATGAGCGATCAACATGGATTATTAGGAAATTAGGGAAGCAGGTATGTATGCGATACATAGGGGCCAAATCAGCCTAGAAGCCATGGGGCCGAAGCAGTCGTGGGGCCCCCGAAGCCATGGGGCCGAAGCAGTCGTCGGGCCCCGAAGCCATGGGGCCGAAGCAGTCGTGGGGCCCCCGAAGCCATGGGGCCGAAGCAGTCGTCGGGCCCCCGAAGCCATGGGGCCGAAGCAGTCGTCGGGCCCCCGAAGCCATGGGGCCGAAGCAGTCGTCGGGCCCCTGAAGCCATGGGGCCAAAGCAGTCGTCGGGCCCCCGAAGCCATGGGGCCGAAGCAGTCGTCGGGCCCCCGAAGCCATGGATCAACATGGAGCGATCAACATGGATTATTAGGAAATTAGGGAAGCAGGTATGTATGCGATACATAGGGGCCAGCCTAGATGCACCTGAAAACACACACCTGTGAGTGAGGGTGTGGCTCGTATATGAAGAGCCTCCGCCCCTCCCACAAATGCAGGCTGACTAATCAGCCTTACCAACATATTACTTTTTTGGGGTCAAATTTGGGTAGACCCCAAAACATTGGGAAATATAAAAAGTTAAACAAAGAGAAAGTGCGCAGGAGTACAACAATGGCTGGATGAGACCGGTATACATGTCTATTCTGCACAAGGTACGGACAAGTCCTGTGTGATCCCTGCCTGGTTCATTTTAATGAGCGTGAGCTTGTCCACATTGGCTGTGGCCATGCGGCTGCACTTCTCTTTGATAACCCCTTCCTGCCGTGCTAAACAAACGTTCAAATAATACACTGGCTGCAGGGCAGCACCTCCAAGGCGTAAAAGGCAAGCTCAGGCCATGTGCCCAATTTGAAAACCCAAAAGTTGAAGGGGGCAGACCCATCAGTCAGTACATGTAGGCATGTGCAGACATACTGCTCCACCATGTTGGTAAAATGCTGCCTCCTGCTAAAACGTTCCATATCAGCTGGTGGTGCTTGTTGTTGTGGCGTGCTGACAAAGCTTTTCCACATTTCGGCCATGCTAACCCTGCCTTCTGAGGTGCTGGAGGTGCCCCAGCTGTGTTGGTGACCTCTTCCGCCTCCTCTGCCTTCGCCTTTGTGCTTCCATTGTGCCCCCGCTGTCAGGTGGGAATGCCACCAGCAGCGCGTCTACCAGCCTACGCTTGTACTCGTCAATCTTACGATCACGCTCCAGTGACGGAATTAAGAATGATACATTGTACTTGTAATGGGGATCCAGCAGTGTGGCCACCCAGTAATCAGCACAAGTTAGAATGTGGTCGTTGCGGAGACACTACAGCATGGAATCGTTCATGTGTACCAGGCTACCCAGAGGCAATGAAAAGCTCTCCTCTGTGGGAGGTGTATCGTCTGTGTCCTCTGTATCCCCCCGTTAACGCACTAGTGATGGCCATGAGCTGGTTTGTGTGCCACCTTGCTGTGAACACGGTTCCTCCTCCTCCATCTCCTCCTTCTCATCCTACACCTCCTCATCCTCCAGAACTGTGCCCTGGCTAGATAATTGTGTACCTGGCGTATGTTGGTGCAGGAACCCACCCTCGGAGCCACTTGTTAATGACTGACCTGAAACCCTATGAAATGATCCCTCTTCCTCCTCCTTATGTGGCACATCCTCTTCCATCATCGCCTGAAGCGTTTTTTCAAGGAGGCATATAAGTGGGATAGTAACACTGAGAACGGCATCATCGGCACTTGCCATGTTCATGGAGTACTCGAAACAGTGCAACAAGGCACACAGGTCTCGCATGGAGGCCCACTCATTGGTGGTGAAGTGGTGCTGTTCCGCAGAGCGACTCATCCGTGCGTGCTGCAGCTGAAACTCCACTATCGCTCTGACATATTGGGGAAATTTTTCAGGAATTTCTGCACCACCAAATTTAGCACATGCGCCAGGCAAGGGATGTGCGTCAAATTGGCTAGGCCCAGAGCTGCTACGAGATTTCGCCCATTATCGCACACCACCAGGTTGGGATAGAGGCTCACTGGCACCAACCACTCATTGGTCTGTTCCATGCCCGTCCACAGCTCCTGCGGGGTGTGGGGTTTGTCCCCCAAACAGATAAGTTTCAAAACTGCCTGCTGTCGTTTACCCCTGGCTGTGCTGAAGTTGGTGGTAAAGATGTTACGCTGACCGGATCAGGAGGCGGTAGAGGATGAGGAAGCGGAGTAGGGGAAGGAAGCAACAGGAGGCAAAGAGAAACGCCCTGCAATCCTCGGTGGTGGAAGGACATGCGCCAAACTGCTATCCGCCTCAGGCCCAGCTGCCTCAGCATTTACCCAGTGTGCTGTTAGGGAGATATAACATCCATGACCGTGCTTACTGGTCCTCGTATCCGTAGTTAGGTGGACCTTGCCACAGATGGCGTTGTGCAGTGTACACCTGATTTTGTCCCCCACTTGGTTGTGCAAGGAAGGGATGGCTCGCCTGGAAAAGTAGTGGCGGCTGGGAACGACATACTGTGGGACAGCCACCGCCATAAGGCTTTTAAAACTCTCCGCCAGTAATTTTGAAATGCTAGCATTCAGGGCCAGAGATCGCGGGTGGGTAGGGGGGTACTTCCTCTTTCACTCCAGTGTTTGGGAGATAGACAGCTGAACGCTTCCATGGGACATTGTGGAGATGCTTGGTGACCCAGGTGGCGGCTTTGCTGGCACATCCTTTGTTTGCGGGGTGGCAGGTGCCACTGTCACTACAAAGGGGGATGAAGAGGCCGAGAATGCAGCAGAAGAGGAAGCAGGAGGAGCCAGAGACCTTTCTTTGTTTTTCAGGTGTCTACTCCACTGAAGCTCGTGCTTTGCACTTAGATGCCTTGTCATGCATGTTGTGCTCAGTTTTAGAACGTTTTGCCTCGCTTCAGGCTCTCGTGACTTGTCAGCACATTGTCTGAAGAACTGCCACGCCAGGGAACTCCTTGAAGCTGGCTTTGGTGTGCTCGGTCCCTTGGTGCAGTGGGCAGTATCAGGCGTACCCTGCTCCCTCTTCTGCTGTGCTGGTGGCTCTGTGCGACCACCGCCTCTTTCTCCGAACTAGACAGGTCACTCGCTTGACCTTGATTCAATGTAGGGTCGAGGACCTCATCATCCTCCACATCATCTTTCACCCAGTCTTCACCCCTGCCCTCCTTGTCCGTCTGCACACTGCAGAAAGCCCCAGCAGTTGGCACCTGTGTTTTGTCATCATCCGAGATGTGCTGCGGTGGTCCTGCCATGTACTCATCCTGAAACATAAGTGGTTGGGCATCGGTGCACTTAATCTCTTCCACTTCTGGGGCAGGGCTATATGGATAGCCCTGGGAAATCCTGCTAGCAGAGTCATCAAAAAGCAGAAGAGACTGCTGCATGACTTAGGGCTCAGACTGCTTGGCTGATTTGCAAGGAGGTGAGGGGAAAGACTGATGGACATGGGCTGCAGGTGCCAACTCTGATCTTTCAGCAGGAGACTGGGTGGGAGACAATGTAAAGGAACTGGAGGCACTGTCATCCACCCAATCTACTATCGCCTGTACTTGTTCTGGCCTCACCATTCTTAAAGCCCCATTTGGCCCGACCAAATACCGCTGAAGGTTCTGTCGCCTACCCGCACCTGAGGAAGGTGTTTCACTTGGGCGTGTAGCTGGCACAGATCGACCATGTCCTCTCCCTGCAACAGGAGCTCCACCAACGACCAGAGCCACGTCTCTTATATGACGCTCTCCTCATTCTTTGCGTTCACCAACCAAACTAACAGATGGTTTATGTCAAGCGACAATGTAACCGCCAATAGTCAACAATTAAGTTCACTGACAGTAAGGCAGTGCCGGTGTCATAAAAAGGAAAAATTTATCGAGGTCACACAACAGTGTGACAGGCGAATTTTATACAATTACTTCTCGATCACAATTTTTTTTAATTTGTCAACCAACAATGTAACAGCAGTATTCAATGGTTGTATTGGACTGTCAGAAATGCAGCAAAGGCCGCAAAGGTACTTTCTGAAAAAAAAAAATATATATTTTTTTTACCCACAATGTCCCTTTTGTATTCACTGATTCTATTTCACTATCACATTTGCAGTGCAAGCCGCAAAGGTACTTTATGGAAAAAAATATAAGATTTTTTCACCCACAATTAAACAGATGGATTTAACAGATTTTCTTTCACTGTCATAAAAAATAATTTGTCCCCACAGAATGGGGATGGATTTACTTGGATTGTACTTTGCAAAAAAACATGTGAATATGTCCTCCCCTGGGTCCCTGAACTCAGACGGATTACCTATATTATTTTCCTTTCCACTGGCATATATGCAGTGCAGACGCACTTAAAAAATTGGGTATACAGGTCCTTCTAAAAAAATTAGCATATTGTGATAAAGTTCATTATTTTCTGTAATGTACTGATAAACATTAGACTTTCATATATTTTATATTCATTACACACCAACTGAAGTAGTTCAAGCCTTTTATTGTTTTAATATTGATGATTTTGGCATACAGCTCATGAAAACCCCAAATTCCTATCTAAAAAAATTAGCATATCATGAAAAGGTTCTCTAAACGAGCTATTAACCTAATCATCTGAATCAACTAATTAACTCTAAACACCTGCAAAAGATTCCTGAGGCTTTTAAAAACTCCCAGCCTGGTTCATTACTCAAAACCGCAATCATGGGTAAGACTGCCGACCTGACTGCTGTCCAGAAGGCCATCATTGACACCCTCAAGCAAGAGGGTAAGACACAGAAAGAAATTTCTGAACGAATAGGCTGTTCCCAGAGTGCTGTATCAAGGCACCTGAGTGGGAAGTCTGTGGGAAGGAAAAAGTGTGGCAGAAAACGCTGCACAACGAGAAGAGGTGACCGGACCCTGAGGAAGATTGTGGAGAAGGACCGATTCCAGCTTGGGGGACCTGCGGAAGCAGTGGACTGAGTCTGGAGTAGAAACATCCAGAGCCACCGTGTACAGGCGTGTGCAGGAAATGGGCTACAGGTGCCGCATTCCCCAGAAACAGCGGCAGAAGCGCCTGACCTGGGCTACAGAGAAGCAGCACTGGACTGTTGCTCAGTGGTCCAAAGTACTTTTTTCGGATGAAAGCAAATTTTGCATGTTATTCGGAAATCAAGGTGCCAGAGTCTGGAGGAAGACTGGGGAGAGGGTAAAGTACAGTGTCCAGTGTCAAGTACCCACAGTCAGTGATGGTCTGGGGTGCCATGTCAGCTGCTGCTGTTGGTCCACTGTGTTTTATCAAAAGCAGGGTCAATGCAGCTAGCTATCAGGAGATTTTGGAGCACTTCATGCTTCCATCTGCTGAAAAGCTTTATGGAGACGAAGATTTCATCTTTCAGCACGACCTGGCACCTGCTCACAGTGCCAAAACCACTGGTAAATGGTTTACTGACCATGGTATTACTGGGCTCAATTGGCCTGCCAACTCTCCTGACCTGAACCCCATAGAGAATCTGTGGGATATTGGGAAGAGAAAGTTGAGAGACGCAAGACCCAACACTCTGGATGAGCTTAAGGCCGCTATCGAAGCATCCTGGGCCTCCATAACACCTCAGCAGTGCCACAGGCTGATTGCCTCCATGCCACGCCGCATTGAAGCGGTCATTTCTGCAAAAGGATTCCCGACCAAGTATTGAGTGCATAACTGAACACAATTATTTGAAGGTTGACTTTTTTTGTATTAAAAACACTTTTCTTTTATTGGTTGGATAAAATATGCTAATTTTTTTAGATAGGAAATTTGGGTTTTCATGAGCTGTGTGCCAAAATCATCAATATTAAAACAATAAAAGGCTTGAACTACTTCAGTTGTGTGTAATGAATCTAAAATATATGAAAGTCTAATGGTTATCAGTACATTACAGAAAATAATGAACTTTATCACAATATGCTAATATTAGAAGGACCTGTATGTCGCTCACTGAACTAAAAGAACAGGATTAAATTATTGCTGTGCTGGTGCACTGAACTTGCACAAAATGGCCACCGACGCCCACCTAACTAACAGATGGATGACATTTCTTTTTCTGTGGCACTGGGCTCAGGGCAGGGTACAAAAATGTTGCATTGCACCCACAAAAAATAATAATAATATTCACTGTAGATCGTAGAGTTAACAACAAGTTCTTATATCAGATAGATTCTTTTCTATTCTCTCCCTCACAGCAGCAACATCCTATCCTTACATTAAGCACAGCAGAGTGACGTGTGGCCAGTGGCGTAACTACTGAGGAAGCAAGGGAAGCAGCTGCTTCGGGGCCCGGGCTGCCAAGGGGGCCCAGCGCCCCGGCAGCGTGTGTGACAGTTTATTTTCAAGTTAGTTAAATATCGTGTTCAGGGCCCCTTCACAGCAACAGCCGCTAATGTGATCTAATCTTACGGTCTGCTAAAGTCTCCTGGTGTGTTTGGGATTCGAACCCACAACCTCCAATGTATCAGTGGCAAAGCATTAACCCACACAGCCATAAAGGCTGCATTACAACTGAATGAAAAATATGAGACATCTACTGTTATAGCTGGCTAAGTGTACATCTATACACATGACAGCTGCCCCAACACACCTAGCACTGCTATATCTGTATATGACAGCTGTCCCAGCACACTCAGCTCTGCTATATCTCTATATATGAGCAGCTGTCATGTATATAGATGTACACTTAGCTAGCTATAACAGTAGAAGTCTCATATTTTTTCAGTCAGCAGCAAGGCAGCTGGTATGGTCTTGTGGTTAGCTGCTTTGCCTCTGAAGCAGAAGGTCGTGGGTTCGAATCCCAGCAGAAACTTTTCTGAAATACAAGCACTGACTCCATATATGGATATACAGGGCGGGACACAGGAAGAGGCTGCATCGCATCGCTGACATGGAGGTAAGTAGAAGTGTTTATTATTATTTTTTTAATACCCGACTGTTACTGCCATGGGGGAGCGGGAGGCACCTGATACTGGCAGTGGCACCTGATACTGGCACATGGGGGGAGCGGGAGGCACCTGATACTGGCACCTGATACTGGCACCTGGGGGGGGGGAGCGGGAGGCACTTGATACTGGCACCTGGGAGGGGAGGGGGGTTGACACCTGATACTGGCACATGGGGGGGAGAGGCACCTGATACTGGCACATGGGGGGGAGAGGGGTTGGCACCTGATACTGGCACATGGGGGGGGAGGCACTTGATACTGGCACTTTTTTTGTAGGGGGGTGGGGGGAGATGGCACTAGGATACTGGGACATGGGGGGGGGAGAGGCACCTGATACTGGCACCTGGGGGGAGGGGGGGTTGGCACCTGATACTGGCAAATGGGGGGGAGAGGCACCTGATACTGGCACATGGGGGGAGAGGGGTTGGCACCTGATACTGGCACATGGGGGGGAGGGAGAGAGGCACTTGATAGTGGCACTTTTTTGTGTGTGTGGGGGGGGGGGGAGATGGCACTATGATACTGGGACATGGGGGGGAGGCACCTGATACTGGCACCTGATACTGGCACATGGGGGGGAGAGAGGCACCTGATACTGGCACATGGGGAGGGGGGAGGGAGAGAGGCACTTGATACTGGCACTTTTTTGTGGGGGGGGAGATGGCACTATGATACTGGGACATGGGGGGGGGGGGGAGAGAGGCACTTAATACTGGCACCTGGGGGGGGTGACACTATGATACTGGCACATGGGGGGGGAGAGAGGCACTTGATACTGGCACATGGGGGGGTTGGCACTATAATACTGGCACATGGGGGGGTTTGGCACTATGATACTGGCACATGGGGGGTGGGAAGGAGAGAGGCACTTGATACTGGCACATGGGGGGTTTGGCACTATGATACTGGCACATGGGGGGTGGGAAGGAGAGAGGCACTTGATACTGGCACATGGGGGGAGATGGCACTATGATACTGGGACATGTGGGGGGGGAGAGATGCACTTGATACTGGCACATGATGGGGGGGCATCTATGGGGACACTTACTGGCACATTATTGGGGGGCATTATGGGGGATACTAGGCCGGCAGCCTATCAGAGGCCGGACACTGAGGGGCATCTACTGGGGCACTATATATGGGGCATTTTATACTGGTACCTTATGGGGGGCACTAGCAGGAAGGGGGGAGAGGAGCACTATGGGGGAATTTACTGGGGGCACTATATAGGGGTATTTTATACTGGCACAATATGGGGGCACTATGGGGACATTAGCTCAACTGGGGGCATTACAAGGGGGTATTTTTGCACTGTCACATTATAAGGAGAATTATTACTACTGGGTGGGCATTATGGTGGGCTTTATTACTCCCCCATGGTATGACCCCCTAGTAGCAGCACCGGCCTCTCCCTGCTTTGCTATCCCTCTGCCCCTTCTCCAAATCCTTATTATGAAATCTTTCTCATTAGGATAAAACACAACATCAGCTCCGCCGAGCCCCCGGCCAAAGTGTGGAAGTGGCGTCTGAGATCCCCAAGGGCCGAGCCAAGTAACTGTAAGTGTTCATGTGGAGTATGTTTATGTTATACACATATAGCATACACTGTGCAACACAATATACAGTATACCGCTACGCTGTGCCACACAATGTACAGTATACCGCTACACTGTGCCCCACAATGTACAGTATACTGCTACACTGTGCCCCACAATATACAGTATACCGCTACACTGTGCCACACAATATACAGTATACATCTACACTGTGCCCCACAATATACAGTATACCTCTACACTGTGCCCCACAATATACAGTATACCTCTACACTGTGCCACACAATATACAGTATACCTCTACACTGTGCCCCACAATATACAGTATACCTCTACACTGTGCCACACAATATACAGTATACCTCTACACTGTGCCACACAATATACAGTATACCGCTACACTGTGCCCCACAATATACAGTATACCGCTACACTGTGCCCCAGAATATACAGTATACCTCTACACCGTGCCCCACAATGTACAGTATGCCGCTACACTGTGCCCCACAATATACAGTATACCTCTACACTGTGCCACACATATACAGTATACCTCTACACCGTGCCCCCACAATGTACAGTATGCCGCTACACTGTGCCCCACAATATACAGTATACCTCTACACTGTGCCCCACAATATACAGTACAGTATACCTCTACACTGTGCCACACAATATAAAGTATACATCTACACTGTGCCACACAATATACAGTATACCTCTACACTGTGCCACACAATATACAGTATACCTCTACACTGTGCCACACAATATACAGTATACCTCTACACTGTGCCACACAATATACAGTATACCTCTACACTGTGCCACACAATATACAGCATACCTCTACACTGTGCCCCACAATATACAGTATACCGCTACACTGTGCCACACAATATACAGTATACCTCTACACTGTGCCCCACAATATGCAGTATACCTCTACACTGTGCCCCACAATGTACAGTATACCTCTACACTGTGCCCCACAATGTACAGTATACCTCTACACTGTGCCCCACAATATACAGTATACCTCTACACTGTGCCCACAATACAGTATACCTCTACACTGTGCCACAATATACAGTATACCTCTACACTGTGCCACACAATATACAGTATACCTCTACACTGTGCCACACAATATACAGTATACCTCTACACTGTGCCCACAAATACAGTATACCGCTACACTGTGCCACACAATATACAGTATACCTCTACACTGTGCCACACAATATACAGTATACCTCTACACTGTGCCCACAATATACAGTATACCTCTACACTGTGCCCACAATATACAGTATACCTCTACACTGTGCCACAATATACAGTATACCTCTACACTGTGCCACACAATATACAGTATACCTTACACTGTGCCACACAATATACAGTATACCTCTACACTGTGCCACACAATATACAGTATACCTTACACTGTGCCCACAATACAGTATACCGCTACACTGTGCCACACAATACAGTATACCTCTACACTGTGCCACACAATGTACAGTATATCTCTATACTGTGCCCCACATTGTACAGTATACCTCTACACTGTGCCCCACAATGTACAGTATACCTCTACACTGTGCTTCACAATATGCAGTATACCGCTACACTGTGCCACACAATATGCAGTATACCGCTACACTGTGCCACACAATATACAGTATACCTCTACACTGTGCCACACAATATGCAGTATACCTCTACACTGTGCCACACAATATGCAGTATACCTCTACACTGTGCCACACAATATACAGTATACCGCTACACTGTGCCCCACAATATACAGTATATCTCTACACTGTGCCACACAATATACAGTATACCTCTACACTGTGCCACACAATATACAGTATACCTCTACACTGTGCCGCACAATATACAGTATACCGCTACACTGTGCCGCACAATATACAGTATACCTCTACACTGTGCCACACAATATACAGTATACCTCTACACTGTGCCACACAATATACAGTATACCGCTACACTGTGCCACACAATATACAGTACACCTCTACACTGTGCCACACAATATACAGTACACCGCTACACTGTGCCACACAATATACAGTATACCGCTACACTGTGCCCCACAATATACAGTATATCTCTACACTGTGCCACACAATGTACAGTATACCTCTACACTGTGCCACACAATGTACAGTATACCTCTACACTGTGCCCCACAATGTACAGTATACCTCTACACTGTGCCCCACAATGTACAGTATAACGCTACACTGTGCCCCACAATGTACAGTATACCTTTATACTGTGCCCCACAATGTACAGTATACCTCTACACTGTGCCTCACAATATACAGTATACTGCTACACTGTGCCACACAATGTACAGTATACCTCTACACTGTGCCCCACAATGTACAGTATACCGCTACACTGTGCCCCACAATGTACAGTATACCTCTACACTGTGCCCCACAATGTACAGTATACCTGTCAGGGCCGTCTTTAATATTGATTGAACCCTGGGCAAAAGTTTACTTGGGCCCCCTGGATCCCGCCTTCCCACACCTTAGCAGGCAATCACGCCCTCCACCACAACACAGACACAAAAAATCCACACATCTGGTAGAGTACAGTGAATGACTGTAAATACTTCCAGTTCTGAAGACTCCAGTGGCTCAGGATCAGTGCTCTGGGCAGCTGGGCTCAGGCTGGAAGTGGGCACCGCTCTGCACGAAGGAGACCAGGGCTCGGCTCACCCTAGTGTTACAGTGCACCCCAGCCCCCCACAGTATGCAGTATAGCACCCTGTAGTATACAGCACCACACAGTATGCAGTATAGCACCCCACATTATACAGTACCCCACAGTATATAGTAGAGCAGTATAGCAGCCCACAGTATACAGCACCCCACAGTATACAACACCTCACTGTATACAGCACCCCAAACTATACACGATACAGCCCACCACACTATACAGTACAGCAGTATAGCACTCCACACTATACCGCACCCTCAGTATACATTATATAAACCCCCACAGTATACAGTACAGCAGTATAGCCCCCCCACTATACAGCCCCCCCCACTATACAGGCCCCCCCACAGTATACACCCCCCACAGTATACAGGCCCCCACACAGTATACAGGCCCCCACACTATACAGCCCCCCCACAGTATACAGACCCCCCCCCCACAGTATACAGGCCCCCACACAGTATACAGCCCACCACACAGTATACAGCCCACCACACAGTATACAGCCCCCACACAGTATACAGTCCCACACAGTATACAGTCCCACACAGTATACAGTCCCACACAGTATACAGCCCCCCACAGTATACAGCCCACCACACAGTATACAGCCCACCACACAGTATACAGTCCCACACAGTATACAGTCCCACACAGTATACAGCCCCCCACAGTATACAGCACCCCACTATACAGTAGTTTACAGTATATTAACATAACAGCCCCTGAGTGTCACCTTTTTCTGATGTAATCTTCACACAAAAAAGCTCCACAGTTAACTTCTGCAACACTCCTGATAGGACCTGTGATGACCTCATAGCCATGTGACCAGCAATTGCTAGGTTACTGGTCACATGGTGATGATGTCATTAAGGTCCTAAATCACAACTTTAACACAGTACGATCATGATGCCTGGACTCCTGGTAGAGTTGACAGCCTGACACCCGGGGCAGTGGCTAGCAGGGCTCAAGAGGCAGCTGCCTTGGGCCCCCCAGGAGCAACTGGGCCCGGGGCAGCTGCCCCTTTTGCCCCTTGGTAAAGACGGCCCTGGTTGTTATCATCTAATACAATGTCCGTTAACTACAGTTACCACGGAAAAACCAGGGGGACATTTATGAAGACTGGAATATTTTAGGTTGGCCATGATGTCCTCTGTGCAGCCGGAGGATGCACCTAATTTATCGCGAGGTGCAGGCCTTGTGTTAGATTTGGCATATTTTCCAGCAGACCATGCTCCAGACTAAACTCCGTGGCAGCCTGGTAGCTGTTATAGATTCCTGTCTACCAGAAAACTGCTGTGAATGAAGATAAACATGCTGGGCCCACCCTGCCCTCACCAACGCCTTTTTTGGAAACTTGCATGGGTGGCATTGAAACACCACTTGCGACAATATTGTGTCACAAGGGCATTTAAAAAGTCACAAACACAGGGTTTGTTACTTTTTTTTACTCCAGAAAACTGGCATGGGGAAATTATACATTTCCCTCTAAGTATTTCTTTAGGTAGAGGATCTGACATCCAGTCGTTGATCGGGTCTGTATCACTTTGTTTTAAAATATCATATCAAGCTGAATTAGTTAGTTAAAGGGGTTGTCCCACGAAAAATATTCTACAGTTTTCAAACCAGCACCTGGAATTGAATACTGTTGTAATTGCATGTGATTAACAATTCTGCAAAGCCACTGAGTTATTTAATGAATTAATCTGTATAACGCCACCTGCTGTTTGTTTTTTTCTTATTTCTTTGTCCAGCTCATTGAGATGGCCGCACTTGCTGAGTTTCATCCTTTAACTGCCTCCTGAGTTGTGCTAGAGCTGCAGCAGAAAGGACACGCCACTTGAGCTGCCTGCTTAGTATAAATCTATCAGAGCAATGAAAGGGGGAGATCTCTGGATCCATGTGAGGTACAGGGCTGCTTCTAGCTTTGTTAAAACAAGATTGACATGCACTACCATATTTTTTCATTCTATAAGACACACCTGCCCATAAGAAACACCTAGGTTTTAGAGGAGGAAAATAAGGCAAAAATATTTTTCATCAGATCTCAGCTCAGAGCCCCAGTGAGACCCCCAATGTTAATCAGACCTTAGATCAGACGCTCAACGTTAATAAGACCCCCAATCCGACCTCATATCAGACCGCCAATGTTAATAAGACCCCCATTCAGACCTCAGATGAGACCCCTAATGTTAACTTAGGACACCTAATCAGACCTCATATCAGACCCCCATGTTAAAAAGACCCCAATCAGTCACTCAGATCAGACCCCCAATGTTAGGGCCCCTAATCAGACCCCCATATTAATAAGACCCTATTAACCGTTTCCTGTACTAATGAGCCCTTCCATAATGGAACCGCTCTTTAGTATTCACTCCATAAGACCCACTGAAACAAAAAAAACACGGTATATGATGTCTGATTTTAATTTTTTTCACATTAGTCATGGCATAACCCCATTAAGCATGTTTGTATATTTATGTAGGCTAAGGATACACGGCAGCCAAAGATCACAGTATCGTAATGCTACTTGCAGCATAATAAAAGTGAAACCGGTTATGGTGCGGCTCCCAAGTTGCCGCAACCACAACATGCAATTCAACAGAAATCCAGTAGGTTTCCTGTGTGGCCAAATTCACAGTATAGCCCAAGTTTTTCTTGCGGGTCCCAATAAATATCCAAGTAGCCGATAATGATAACGCCATGATTTTGTGCCAAGGAAAATCTCAGCTATGCTGTACCGGAGAAACATGCTCTGTCTACGTGATTTCAAAAGTAATAAAGCTGCTTCCGTTTCATTTGTCTGTGTACTTGACGTGTTCGGAGGTTCACTTTCTGTCTCATGGACTTTACAACCTCTAATTGGATTTGTTATTGGAAAGATTCACCTGAATAATCACGGGAGAAGGAATTTGGATTGTCTCCTCTGATTCGTGACAAGATCCAAACTTAATTCTCGACAGACTCTAGTTCTCCATTGGACTGTTATCTTCTGCTGGGTGAGAGCATCATTCCTACTTAAATCAGTGGCTTTCTAATTTTCTCCATGACTAGAGAATTGTAGACTTGTTTGCCACTACCAATTCTTGAGTCCCCAATAAATGATCCTATCCAAAACCCAATAATAGCACAACACCAGTGAGTAGATTTAATTGGCCACAGCAGCCATTTATTAAACAAACATAAACATAAATAATATACATGACATACAGCCCTCTAACCTACGAGGCCACCCAAAATCTGCAAAACAATTGAACAAGGTAACATCCGTGTAATGCTAATTTAATGGAAAGCCAAACTAAGGGCAAGCAAACGCGGTGTACAAGACACACTTTGCGCAAGCCGTCACAATCTGAACACCCTTGAGGGCCTGGGTACTCTTCACCCGCCTCCAGCAGGAAGCAGGACTTTGGCAGAACCCCTCCCAGGTGTCAAATAGCAGGCGGCTGGTGGCTGGGCAAAAAAAAAAGAGTAAATACCGTGACACTAAAGCAATGTTCAATAGGGAAACACGAGAATGGTCAGTAAACGTAAGGCAGGGCACAAGAACCAGAAGACAACCAAAACCAGAGTCAATAACCAGAGAAACCACTCACCAGATAGCTTCAGATCCAGAGCCAGGGAAGCAACTGAATAATCAACAGTGAGTGAGGGAAAAGACCAGGTGTAAACATCCCTCCAAAGATCACCTGACACTGCTGAGATCACACCCAATCTCCACCATCAGACCAGGGAAGCACAAGTGAGGGCTGAGAATGTGCAGAGGAAGGAACCTCCCACCACATACCTAACACAGGAGACAAGACAGAAGTTCCCTGGCAACAGCTGACCTTAGGGGTTCTGGCATCCCGGGACCTCTGACCAGCATCAACGCTGGGCATGACGGAGTCCCGTTTCCCAGCAGCACCAAGATCTGGAATAGATCCCACAGACTGACGCACGTGCTTAAGGAGCAAACCTTTATTAGCTCTGCCTTCTGGAGGTGACACCACGCCCCTAGTGGCCAGTGAGGGATGAGGGATGTTCTGCCGGAGGGCCAGAGACCCCCAGGGAGAATGCGAGACACGTCTTTGCGTGGTGCCATGCTTCCGGCGAGACTGCATCTGCCTCCCTGGCTGCATGACAATCTTTCACTGAGTGGAACAAATAAAAAAGGGGAGGGTCCTTGCTTGTCCTCTCCACCAGAGGGATGAGAGATGAGAAGTTCTCTTTGTAGCAGGGGTTGAGAAGGGTGAACAACCAGTAATCCGTGTTGTCTAAAATGCATATAACGCGCGGGTCGCAGGAAAGGCAGTCTAACATGAAGTCAGCCATGTGTGCCAGAGTACCAACAGGCAAGACTTCGCTGTCGTCATCAGAAGGTGAGTTGACCCTGTAAAACATTATATGCAAGGGCCTACTGCTGAGCTGATGCTCTAAAACATTATATGCGAGGGCTTGCTGGTGAGCTGACACTCTAAAACATTATATGCGAGTGCTTGCTGGGGAGCTGACACTATAAAACATTATATGCTAGTGCCTGCAGGTGAGCAGACGCTGTAAAACATTATATGTGAGTGCCTGCAGGTGAGCTGACGCGCTAAAACATTATATGCAAGTGCATGCTGTTCAGCTGACCCTATAAAAAAAATTAGATAAGAACCTGCAGTTGAGCTGACCGTATAACAAAATTTGAGTTGGGGGCCTGCAGTTGAGCTGACCCTATAAAAAATTTGAGTTGAGGGCCTGAAGTTGAGCTGACCCTATTAAAAAATTTAAGTTGAGGGCCTGCAGTTGAGCTGACCCTATTAAAAAACTAGATTGGAGGGAATATATACAATCTGTATGAGTAGGAGGAGAAAACAAGATTCAACCATATACTCTTTTTTTGTGGTGTAAAAGGTGCATGGGAATGCACTACAGTAGATTGAGTACATTATAAATGATAGATTGAAATTGCCTTTATGTTCATCATCAGATCAGCTCTCCTCTGGTGGAGTTGAGAAGTCAGGGGTAACCCAGGGCTTGTTTATTTTTATCTGAGTCAACCTGTCAGCATTGTCAGTGGACAAGCGGATACGCTTATCTGTTATAATGCCACCAGCAGCCCTAAATACATGCTCAGACAAAATGCTGGCGGCAGGGCAGGCCAGCACCTACAAGACGTAGAGCACAAGTTTGTGCCACGTTTCCAGCTTGGACACCCAGTAGTTGTAAGGCACTGAGGGATCATTTAGGATGCTGACACGGTCTGCTATGTATTTCTTCACCATCTTCAGGTGTGCCAGAGTACCAACAGGCAAGACATCGATGTCCACATCAGGATGATTCTCCATCTCCTCATCCTCCTCCTCTGCCCATCCACGCTGAACAGATGGAATTAAAGTTCCATGGGTACTACCCTCTGTAGCAGAGTCAACTGTCTCCAGCTCCTCCTCCTTCTCTTCATTGTCCAATTCGTGCTAGGAAGACGTACCGTGGGTCTGGCTATCACCCTGTGTAATGTCCTCCCCCATTTCCTTGTCTGCCACATTCAGAGCGTCGTCCTTAATTGTGAGCAGCGATTGTTTGAGTAGACACAGCAGTGGGATGGTTACGCTGATAATAGCGTTATCGCCACTAACCATCTGTGTGGATTCTTAAAATTTTTTAAACTTTACAGAGGTCTGACATCAATGCCCACTCCTTGCTTGTGAATAGTGGCAGTTGACTTAAAAGACGACGACCATGTTGCAGCTGGTATTCCACAACTGCACTCTGCTGCTCACAAAGCCTGGCCAACATGTGGAACGTAGAGTTCCAGCGCACGCTCACGTAGCACAACATTCGGTGAGCTGGAAGCCGCAAGCGCTGCTGCAGTGTTGACAGACCGGCTGAAGCTGTGGACGATTCGCGGGAATGGGCACACGCCTTCAGTAGTAGCACTGGCAAATTGGGGTAGGTTTTGATAAACCGCTGAACCACTAAGTTTAAGACGTGAGCTAGGCATGGGATGTGTGTCAGGTTGCTGAGCTCCAAAGCTGCCACTAAGTTACGGCCATTGTCAGACACAACCATACCTGGTTGTAGGTTGAGTGGCGAGAGCCACAACTCGGTCTGGTCCCTTATACCCTTCCACATCTCTGCAGCGTTGTGCTGTTTGTTCCCTAAGCAGATCAACTTCAGCACGGCCTGTTGATGCTTACCCACATCAGTGCTACTCTGCTTCCAGCTAGGGACTGATGGCTGACTGCTGTGGGAGGTGGAAGTGGAGGAGGAGGTGGCGGAGGAGGAGAAGTGGGGGTTGGAGACAGTAACATAGCTGCTGTGAGGACCCTGCACGGGCGTAGGGACCGCAATCCTGGGCGTGGGTAGCACCTGTGCCATCCCAGGGTACGACTTCTGGCCTCCACAACATTCACCTAGTGTGCGGTCAGAGAAATGTAGCGTCCCTGGCCACCAGCACTTGTCCATGTGTCTGTGGTTAAGTGGACCTTCCCAGTAACTGCGTTGGTCAGGGCATGTGTGATGTTCTGGGACACATGCTGGTGTAAGGCGGGCACGGCACACCGTGAAAAATAGTGGCGGCTGGGGACTGCATACCGAGGGACGGCCGCCGACATCAGATGGCAGAAGGCCTCATTGTCCACAAGCCTAAATGGCAACATTTCAAGGGGTAGTAATTTGGAAATTTGCACATTTAGTGCTATGGCCTGTGGGTGGGTGAGTATTTGCGCTTGTGTTCAAATTGCTGTGTTATGGACATTTGGATGCTGCGCTGGGAAGTGGATGTTGTTGCTGATGGTTCATGCAAAGGTCCAGGGCGAGGGGCATCCGGGCCTGTGCCTTTTACAGGGGATTGGCCAGCAGTGCGTAACACAGGAGAAGAGGAGGCAGTGGTGTGACCCGCAGACCCAGGTTGTGGACTCAGGTGTTCGGCCCACTTTTTAGAGTGTTTGGATGCCATGTGGTCGATCATGCTGGTGCTGGTGAGGTTGCTAGTGTTCACGCCCCGGCTCATTTTGGTACGGCACAGGTTGCAAACTACCACTCTTTTGTCATCTGCACTTTCATCAAAAAAGCACCATATTGCAGAACGCCTACCCCTTGGCATGGTAGATTTACGCATAGGGGTGCTCGTTGTAACGGTTGCGGGCCTGTTTGGTGTGGGCCGACTTCTCCCTTTTGCAACCCCACTGCCCCTTCCAGCCTGTTGCGGTCCCCCTCTGTACTGCTGTCCTTGCTTGGCTTTTCACTTTCCCATGTTGGGTCAGTGACCTAATCATCAACCTCCTCCTCTTCCACTTCCTCACTCTGCTCATTCTCCTGACTTGACCTAACCACAACCTCAGTGATTGACAACCGTGTCTCATCATCATCCACCTTGTGAATGAATGATTGCGGTTCACCACCGTCATCTTCTTGAGACTGTGAAGGCTCAAGAGGTTTGGAATCAAGGTACAATATCTCAGGTCCCTCTTCAAGCGTGCTGGGCGCGAGGGCCAAATGTAATAGTGGTGCTGGAAAGAGCTCCTCGGAATATCAGTGTGGTATCACTCGGAATATCAGTGTGGTATCACTCGTTTGTCAAGCATCTCCATGGTGGGAGGAAGGATGATTAGAGTGAGGATTCGGCTGACCAGACTCTTGGCTACAGAGACTGGACTTGGTGGAAGAGAAGGTGGTGCTTTAACTGACTGATCAATCCAACCGACCAACTGTTCGCACTGGTCCGACTTGGACAGTGTTGTCCTGCGCCGCCTAGCTAAGTTGGACATGAAGCTGGGTACGGTGGATTTTTTTTCTAGTGCACTGGCAGCAGGCACAGTTTCATTGCCCCCAGGGCCATGGCCTCTGTGTGCACCATGACGCCCACTTACCCGTCCCTTAGTGCTCGCCTTCTTCATATTATTCAGATTTTTTTAGTGTACGCTAAAGACACAGTTTTTGGATGCAGGACAGTATATGTCACAGAAACCCATAGAATATGGGCAATATTTTTGGCCCAGATTATTGGAATCTGCAGTACAGACACTGTTTTCTGATGTAGTTTATATTTATATTTTTCACTATATCTGGGCCTGATAACCACACAAGGTGTTGAAGCACAGATCACGCAATTCACGGATTACACCGTTGACAGCAAAAATGTGGATAGATGATGGGAATAAAAATTGTGTTTTCTGTATTATATTTTTTTCCCTATATCTGGGCCTGACAACCACACAAGGTGTTAAAGCGCAGATCACACAATTCACGGATTGCACCGTTGACAGCAAAAATGTGGATAGATTATGGGACAAAAATAATGTTTTTTGTATTATAATTTTTCCCTATATCTGGTCCTGACAACCACACAAGGTGTTGAAGTGCAGATCACACAATTCACGGATTACACAGTTGACATAAAAAATGTGGACAGATTATGTCAAAAAATTTTGTTTTCCCTAATATTCTTCCTATCTCTGCCCCTGACACACAGAAGGTGTTGATGCACAGATGTCACAAGTCACTGCAGACACCTTCTATATAGCAAAATAATCTCTATTTCGCAAAGTATAAAAAAAAAAATTGAGTACTACTTTGCACAATTAAATTGTTACCACCACACACAGTAGTCCTTAAAAGGACTTTTGTGTCTTTGAAACGTTATTCAGTGGAATATATTGCGATCACAATCCCCCTACACTATCTGCCCCTTCCTAAGCGCAGCTCTCCCTGAATTGCAAGGAGCCAAAACCACATCATCGGGTGCTATCATCGGGTGCTATATAGCGCACCCGAAGGCACGTTCCTGCCAGCCAATCACTGTAATGCCAGCAGCCAACATGGCTACTGGCATTACAGTGATGGCAGTACTTACCTGCACGTTTATTTGCTGCTTAGCAGCCGCAAAGCGTGCAGGGAGTAGACTCGAGCATGGCGCTCGAGCACATGTGGTACTCAGCCGAGTACCGCCATGTGCCCAGCATAGAGATTCTCGAGCCGAAGAGGTATTCGGCCGAGCATGCTCGCTCATCACTAATAATGATCCTAAACATGTCTCAAAATCCATAATAGACTACCTCAAAAGGCACAAGCTGAAGATTTTACCATGGCATTCACAGTCCCCTGATCTGAACATCATTGAAAATCTTTGGATAGACCTGAAAAGAGCAGTTCATGCAAGACGGCCCAGGAATCTCATAAAACTGGAAAAGTTTTGCAAGGAAGAATGAATCAAAATCCCTCAAACAAAAACTAAAAGACTCTTGTCTGGCTACAAAAAACATTTACAAGTTGTGATACATAGGTATTAACCATGCCGGGCGCCCAAACTTTTGCTTCGAGCCCTTTTCCTTTTATATTATTTAGCAAATATAAAAGATAAAAATAAAACCATTATTTTTGCTTAAAACTAGAGTTGAGCGAACACCTGGATGTTCGGGTTCGAGAAGTTCGGCCGAACATCCCGGAAATGTTCGGGTTCGGGATCCGAACCCGATCCGAACTTCGTCCCGAACCCGAACCCCATTGAAGTCAATGGGGACCCGAACTTTTCGGCACTAAAAAGGCTGTAAAACAGCCCAGGAAAGAGCTAGAGGGCTGCAAAAGGCAGCAACATGTAGGTAAATCCCCTGCAAACAAATGTGGATAGGGAAATGAATTAAAATAAAAATTAAATAAATAAAAATTAACCAAAATCAATTGGAGAGAGGTTCCATAGCAGAGAATCTGGCTTCCCGTCACCCACCACTGGAACAGTCCATTCTCAGATATTTAGGCCCCGGCACCCAGGCAGAGGAGAGAGGTCCCGTAACAGAGAATCTGTCTTCATGTCAGCAGAGAATTAGTCTGCATGTCATAGCAGAGAATGAGGCTTCACGTCAGCCACCACTGCAACAGTCCATTGGCATATATTTAGGCCCAGCACCCAGGCAGAGGAGAGAGGTCCCGTAACAGACAATCTGGCTTCATGTCAGCAGAGAATCAGTCTGCATGTCATAGCAGAGAATCAGGCTTCACGTCACCCACCACTGCAACAGTCCATTGTCATAAATTTAGGCCCAGCACTAGTGTTGAGCGGCATGTCCCATATTCGAATTCGCGAAATTTTGTGAATATTCGAAAGAATATTCGTAAAATATTCGCGATTATTCAAATTCGTTATTATTTCGCATATGCAATAATTCGAATTTTCGCATCGCATAATACATATATTTTATGCAAAATTCACATGTGCGCTAATGAAATCGCCTTACGAAGATTCGCAACTCAATTCAATCACTAATGTATGAATGCAATGCCCTTTGCCTCTGTTCTGGGACAAGTGTAGATATTCGCATGTGCGCTAATAAAATCGCCTTACGAAGATTCGCACCTCAATCACTTTCTAGGGAATGTGAGACTTTTGGGAATCAATCGAGATACAGTGGGGGGTGATGACAGTAGTTGACAGAGTACAGATCAATGTAATCTGTAAGGTGGAAAGTAAAATAAAAAATACGAATTTTCGTTAATCGAATTTTACGAAGTTCTACGTATTCGCGAATATGGTGCTATACTATATGAATGCACAGGCCTTTGCCTCTCTGTTCTGGGGACAAGTGTAGATATTTGCATTTGCGTTAATAAAATCGCCTTACGAAGATTCGCAGCTCAATTCAATCACTAATGTATGAATGCAAAGCCCTTTGCCTCTGTTCTGGGACAAGTGTAGATATTCGCATGTGCGCTAATAAAATCGCCTTACGAAGATTCGCAACTCAATTCACTAATGTATGAATGCAAAGCCCTTTGCCTCTGTTCTGGGACGTGCCGATATTCGCATGTGCGCTAATAAAATCGCCTTACGAAGATTCGCGCCTCAATCACTTTCTAGGCAATGTGAGTAAGATCTGAGCTGTTGGACCTTTGGGAAACAATCAATTATATGTGTACTGTAATTTTGTGGGGGGGGGGAAAAAAACAAAAAACGAATATTCGTTTTTACGAATATATAGCACTATATTCGAAATATTCGCGAAATCGCGAAGTTGCGATATTCGCGAAAAAAATTTGCTTTTCGAATATTCGCGCTCAACACTACCCAGCACCCAGGCAGAGGAGAGAGGTCCCGTAACAGACAATCTGGCTTCATGTCAGCAGAGAATCAGTCTGCATGTCATAGCAGAGAATGAGGCTTCACGTCAGCCACCACTGCAACAGTCCATTGGCATATATTTAGGCCCAGCACCCAGGCAGAGGAGGGAGGTCCCGTAACAGAGAATCTGTCTTCATGTCAGCAGAGAATTAGTCTGCATGTCATAGCAGAGAATGAGGCTTCACGTCAGCCACCACTGCAACAGTCCATTGGCATATATTTAGGCCCAGCACACACACAGGCAGAGGAGAGAGGTCCCGTAACAGAGAATCTGGCTTCATGTCAGCAGAGAATTAGTCTGCATGTCATAGCAGAGAATGAGGCTTCACGTCAGCCACCACTGCAACAGTCCATTGGCATATATTTAGGCCCAGCACACACACAGGCAGAGGAGAGAGGTCCCGTAACAGAGAATCTGGCTTCATGTCAGCAGAGAATCAGTCTGCATGTCATAGCAGAGAATGAGGCTTCACGTCAGCCACCACTGCAACAGTCCATTGGCATATATTTAGGCCCAGCACCCAGGCAGAGGAGGGAGGTCCCGTAACAGAGAATCTGTCTTCATGTCAGCAGAGAATTAGTCTGCATGTCATAGCAGAGAATGAGGCTTCACGTCAGCCACCACTGCAACAGTCCATTGGCATATATTTAGGCCCAGCACCCAGGCAGAGGAGGGAGGTCCCGTAACAGAGAATCTGTCTTCATGTCAGCAGAGAATTAGTCTGCATGTCATAGCAGAGAATGAGGCTTCACGTCAGCCACCACTGCAACAGTCCATTGGCATATATTTAGGCCCAGCACACACACAGGCAGAGGAGAGAGGTCCCGTAACAGAGAATCTGGCTTCATGTCAGCAGAGAATCAGTCTGCATGTCATAGCAGAGAATGAGGCTTCACGTCAGCCACCACTGCAACAGTCCATTGGCATATATTTAGGCCCAGCACACACACAGGCAGAGGAGAGAGGTCCCGTAACAGAGGATCTGGCTTCATGTCAGCAGAGAATCAGTCTGCATGTCATAGCAGAGAATCAGGCTTCACGTCAGCCACCACTGCAACAGTCCATTGTCATAAATTTAGGCCCAGCACCCAGGCAGAGGAGAGAGGTCCCGTAACAGAGAATCTGGCTTCATGTCAGCAGAGAATCAGTCTTCATATCATAGCAGAGAATCAGGCTTCACGTCACCCACCACTGTAAGAGTCAATTTTCATAAATTTAGGCCCAGAACCCAGGCAGAGGAGAAAGGTCCCGTAACAGACAATCTGGCTTCATGTCAGCAGAGAATCAGTCTTCATATCATAGCAGAGAATCAGGCTTCACGTCACCCACCACTGTAAGAGTCAATTTTCATAAATTTAGGCCCAGAACCCAGGCAGAGGAGAAAGGTCCCGTAACAGACAATCTGGCTTCATGTCAGCAGAGAATCAGTCTTCATATCATAGCAGAGAATCAGGCTTCACGTCACCCACCACTGCAACAGTCCATTGGCATATATTTAGGCCTAGCACACAGGCAGAGCAGAGAGGTCCCGTAACAGACAATCTGGCTTCATGACAGCAGAGAATCAGTCTGCATGTCATAGCAGAGAATCAGGCTTCACGTCAGCCACCACTGCAACAGTCCATTGTCATAAATTTAGGCCCAGCACCCAGGCAGAGGAGAGAGGTCCCGTAACAGAGGATCTGGCTTCATGTCAGCAGAGAATCAGTCTGCATGTCATAGCAGAGAATGAGGCTTCACGTCAGCCACCACTGCAACAGTCCATTGTCATAAATTTAGGCCCAGCACCCAGGCAGAGGAGAGAGGTCCCGTAAAAGAGGATCTGGCTTCATGTCAGCAGAGAATCAGTCTGCATGTCATAGCAGAGAATGAGGCTTCACGTCACCCACCACTGCAACAGTCCATTGGCATATATTTAGGCCTAGCACACAGGCAGAGCAGAGAGGTCCCGTAACAGACAATCTGGCTTCATGACAGCAGAGAATCAGTCTGCATGTCATAGCAGAGAATCAGGCTTCACGTCAGCCACCACTGCAACAGTCCATTGGCATATATTTAGGCCTAGCACACAGGCAGAGCAGAGAGGTCCCGTAACAGACAATCTGGCTTCATGTCAGCAGAGAATCAGTCTGCATGTCATAGCAGAGAATGAGGCTTCACGTCAGCCACCACTGCAACAGTCCATTGTCATAAATTTAGGCCCAGCACCCAGGCAGAGGAGAGAGGTCCCGTAACAGACAATCTGGCTTCATGTCAGCAGAGAATTAGTCTGCATGTCATAGCAGAGAATCAGGCTTCATGTCAGCCACCACTGCAACAGTCCATTGGCATATATTTAGGCCTAGCACACAGGCAGAGGAGAGGTTCATTCAACTTTGGGTAGCATCGCAATATAATGGTAAAATGAAAATAAAAATAGGATTGAATGAGGAAGTGCCCTGGAGTCCAATAATATATGGTTATGGGGAGGTAGTTAATGTCTAATCTGGACAAGGGACGGACAGGTCCTGTGGGATCCATGCCTGGTTCATTTTTATGAACGTCAGCTTGTCCACATTGGCTGTAGACAGGCGGCTGCGTTTGTCTGTAATGACGCCCCCTGCCGTGCTGAATACACGTTCAGACAAAACGCTGGCCGCCGGGCAGGCCAGCACCTCCAAGACATAAAAGGCTAGCTCTGGCCACGTGGACAATTTAGAGACCCAGAAGTTGAATGGGGCCGAACCATCAGTCAGTACGTGGAGGGGTGTGCACACGTACTGTTCCACCATGTTAGTGAAATGTTGCCTCCTGCTAACACGTTGCGTATCAGGTGGTGGTGCAGTTAGCTGTGGCGTGTTGACAAAAGTTTTCCACATCTCTGCCATGCTAACCCTGCCCTCAGAGGAGCTGGCCGTGACACAGCTGCCTTGGCGACCTCTTGCTCCTCCTCTGCCTTGGCCTTGGGCTTCCACTTGTTCCCCTGTGACATTTGGGAATGCTCTCAGTAGCGCGTCTACCAACGTGCGCTTGTACTCGCGCATCTTCCTATCACGCTCCAGTGCAGGAAGTAAGGTGGGCACATTGTCTTTGTAGCGTGGATCCAGCAGGGTGGCAACCCAGTAGTCCGCACAGGTTAAAATGTGGGCAACTCTGCTGTCGTTGCGCAGGCACTGCAGCATGTAGTCGCTCATGTGTGCCAGGCTGCCCAGGGATAAGGACAAGCTGTCCTCTGTGGGAGGCGTATCGTCATCGTCCTGCCTTTCCCCCCAGCCACGCACCAGTGATGGACCCGAGCTGCGTTGGGTGCCACCCCGCTGTGACCATGCTTCATCCTCATCCTCCTCCACCTCCTCCTCATCCTCGTCCTCCTCGTCCTCCAGTAGTGGGCCCTGGCTGGCCACATTTGTACCTGGCCTCTGCTGTTGCCAAAAACCTCCCTCTGAGTCACTTCGAAGAGACTGGCCTGAAAGTGCTAAAAATGACCCCTCTTCCTCCTCCTCCTCCTCCTCCTCCTGGGCCACCTCCTCTTCCATCATCGCCCTAAGTGTTTTCTCAAGGAGACATAGAAGTGGTATTGTAACGCTGATAACGGTGTCATCGCCACTGGCCATGTTGGTGGAGTACTCGAAACAGCGCAACAGGGCACACAGGTCTCGCATGGAGGCCCAGTCATTGGTGGTGAAGTGGTGCTGTTCTGTAGTGCGACTGACCCGTGCGTGCTGCAGCTGAAACTCCACTATGGCCTGCTGCTGCTCGCACAGTCTGTCCAGCATGTGCAAGGTGGAGTTCCACCTGGTGGGCACGTCGCATATGAGGCGGTGAGCGGGAAGGCCGAAGTTACGCTGTAGCGCAGACAGGCGAGCAGCAGCAGGATGTGAACGCCGGAAGCGCGAACAGACGGCCCGCACTTTATGCAGCAGCTCTGACATGTCGGGGTAGTTGTGAATGAACTTCTGCACCACCAAATTCAGCACATGCGCCAAGCAAGGGATGTGCGTCAAATTGGCTAGTCCCAGAGCTGCAACGAGATTTCGCCCATTATCACACACCACCAGGCCGGGCTTGAGGCTCACCGGCAGCAACCACTCGTCGGTCTGTTGTTCTATACCCCGCCACAACTCCTGTGCGGTGTGGGGCCTGTCCCCCAAACATATGAGTTTCAGAATGGCCTGCTGACGTTTACCCCGGGCTGTGCTGAAGTTGGTGGTGAAGGTGTGTGGCTGACTGGATGAGCAGGTGGAAGAAGAGGAGGAGGAAGCCGAGAAGGAGGAGGTGGCAACAGGAGGCAAAGAATGTTGCCCTGCGATCCTTGGCGGCGGAAGGACGTGCGCCAAACAGCTCTCCGCCTGGGGCCCAGCTGCCACTACATTTACCCAGTGTGCAGTTAGGGAGATATAGCGTCCCTGGCCGTGCTTACTGGTCCACGTATCTGTGGTTAGGTGGACCTTGCCACAGATGGCGTTGCGCAGTGCACACTTGATTTTATCGGATACTTGGTTGTGCAGGGAAGGCACGGCTCTCTTGGAGAAGTAGTGCCGGCTGGGAACAACATACTGTGGGACAGCAAGCGACATGAGCTGTTTGAAGCTGTCTGTGTCCACCAGCCTAAATGACAGCATTTCATAGGCCAGTAGTTTAGAAATGCTGGCATTCAGGGCCAGGGATCGAGGGTGGCTAGGTGGGAATTTACGCTTTCTATCAAATGTTTGTGAGATGGAGAGCTGAACGCTGGCGTGTGACATGGTTGAGACGCTTGGTGACGGAGGTGGTGGTGGTGGTGTTGGTGGTACATCCCCTGTTTGCTGGGCGGCAGGTGCCAACGTTCCTCCAGAGGCGGAGGAAGAGGCCGAGGCGGCAGCAGCAGAATAGGCCGAGGCGGCAGCAGCAGAAGAGGTAGCAGGGGGAGCCTGAGTGACTTCCTTGGTTTTAAGGTGTTTACTCCACTGCAGTTCATGCTTTGCATGCAGGTGCCTGGTCATGCAGGTTGTGCTCAGGTTCAGAACGTTAATGCCTCGCTTCAGGCTCTGATGGCACAGCGTGCAAACCACTCGGGTCTTGTCGTCAGCACATTGTTTGAAGAAGTGCCATGCCAGGGAACTCCTTGAAGCTGCCTTTGGGGTGCTCGGTCCCAGATGGCGGCGGTCAGTAGCAGGCGGAGTCTCTTGGCGGCGGGTGTTCTGCTTTTGCCCACTGCTCCCTCTTTTGCTACGCTGTTGGCTCGGTCTCACCACTGCCTCTTCCTCCGAACTGTGAAAGTCAGTGGCACGACCTTCATTCCATGTGGGGTCTAGGACCTCATCGTCCCCTGCATCGTCTTCCACCCAGTCTTGATCCCTGACCTCCTGTTCAGTCTGCACACTGCAGAAAGACGCAGCAGTTGGCACCTGTGTTTCGTCATCATCAGAGACATGCTGAGGTGGTATTCCCATGTCCTCATCATCAGGAAACATAAGTGGTTGTGCGTCAGTGCATTCTATGTCTTTCACCGCTGGGGAAGGGCTAGGTGGATGCCCTTGGGAAACCCTGCCAGCGGAGTCTTCAAACAGCATAAGAGACTGCTGCATAACTTGAGGCTGAGACAGTTTCCCTGGTATGCATGGGGGTGATGTGACAGACTGATGGGGTTGGTTTTCAGGCGCCATCTGTGCGCTTTCTGCAGAAGACTGGGTGGGAGATAATGTGAACGTGCTGGATCCACTGTCGGCCACCCAATTGACTAATGCCTGTACCTGCTCAGGCCTTACCATCCTTAGAACGGCATTGGGCCCCACCATATATCGCTGTAAATTCTGGCGGCTACTGGGACCTGAGGTAGTTGGTACACTAGGACGTGTGGATGTGGCAGAACGGCCACGTCCTCTCCCAGCACCAGAGGGTCCACTAACACCACCACGACCATGTCCACGTCCGCGTCCCTTACTAGATGTTTTTCTCATTGTTATGGTTCACCACAACAACAAATATATTATTTGGCCCAATGTATTGTATTCAAATTCAGCGGGATATAAATTTGAGGCCTAGTATTTAGGCGCTGGGTGACCGGTATGGATTTAGTGACAGAATTAGACTTGGAAATGCACAGAAGCGTGTGTGTGTGAAGTTATTCTGAATGACCCAATGTGCACCTTGAATATTATATACCCTTTTAGGGATAGATTTCAAATAGCTCTGATATAGCAGAAACCACTAAATTATGAAATTGCTAAATTGGGAATTGTATTCCAACCCAGAACAAAAAATGTGCTTTGACGGACACTAAATAACTTTCCCAGCCACAACAGGACAGCGGTAACGAGAGATTTAGCGGGATATAAATTTGAGGCCTAGTATTTAGGCGCTGGGTGACAGGTATGGGTTTAGTGACAGAATTAGATTTGGAAATGCACAGTAGCGGGTGTGTGAAGTTATTCTGAATGACCCTATGTGCACCTTGAATATTATATACCCTTTTAGGGATAGATTTCAAATAGCTCTGATATAGCAGAAACCACTAAATTATGAAATTGCTAAATTGGGAATTGTATTTCAACCCAGAACAAGAAATGTGCTTGAACGGACACTAAATAACTCGCCCAGCTACAGCACTAGGGACAGATTTAGCGGGATATAAATTTGAGGCCTAGTATTTAGGCGCTGGGTGACAGGTATGGGTTTAGTGACAGAATTAGACTTGGAAATACACAGTAGCGGGTGTGTGTGAAGTTATTCTGAATGACCCAATGTGCACCTTGAATATTATATACCCTTTTAGGGATAGATTTAAAATAGCTCTGATATAGCAGAAACCACTAAATTATGAAATTGCTAAATTGGGAATTGTATTTCAACCCAGAACAAGAAATGTGCTTGAACGGACACTAAATAACTCGCCCAGCTACAGCACTAAGGACAGATTTAGCGGGATATAAATTTGAGGCCTAGTATTTAGGCGCTGGGTGACAGGTATGGGTTTAGTGCCAGAATTAGACTTGGAAATACACAGTAGCGGGTGTGTGTGAAGTTATTCTGAATGACCCAATGTGCACCTTGAATATTATATACCCTTTTAGGGATAGATTTCAAATAGCTCTGATATAGCAGAAACCACTAAATTATGAAATTGCTAAATTGGGAATTGTATTTCAACCCAGAACAAGAAATGTGCTTGAACGGACACTAAATAACTCGCCCAGCTACAGCACTAAGGACAGATTTAGCGGGATATAAATTTGAGGCCTAGTATTTAGGCGCTGGGTGACAGGTATGGGTTTAGTGCCAGAATTAGACTTGGAAATACACAGTAGCGGGTGTGTGTGAAGTTATTCTGAATGACCCAATGTGCACCTTGAATATTATATACCCTTTTAGGGATAGATTTCAAATAGCTCTGATATAGCAGAAACCACTAAATTATGAAATTGCTAAATTGGGAATTGTATTTCAACCCAGAACAAGAAATGTGCTTGAACGGACACTAAATAACTCGCCCAGCTACAGCACTAAGGACAGATTTAGCGGGATATAAATTTGAGGCCTAGTATTTAGGCGCTGGGTGACAGGTATGGGTTTAGTGCCAGAATTAGACTTGGAAATACACAGTAGCGGGTGTGTGTGAAGTTATTCTGAATGACCCAATGTGCACCTTGAATATTATATACCCTTTTAGGGATAGATTTCAAATAGCTCTGATATAGCAGAAACCACTAAATTATGAAATTGCTAAATTGGGAATTGTATTTCAACCCAGAACAAGAAATGTGCTTGAACAGACACTAAATAACTCGCCCAGCTACAGCACTAAGGACAGATTTAGCGGGATATAAATTTGAGGCCTAGTATTTAGGCGCTGGGTGACAGGTATGGGTTTAGTGCCAGAATTAGACTTGGAAATACACAGTAGCGGGTGTGTGTGAAGTTATTCTGAATGACCCAATGTGCACCTTGAATATTATATACCCTTTTAGGGATAGATTTCAAATAGCTCTGATATAGCAGAAACCACTAAATTATGAAATTGCTAAATTGGGAATTGTATTTCAACCCAGAACAAGAAATGTGCTTGAACGGACACTAAATAACTCGCCCAGCTACAGCACTAAGGACAGATTTAGCGGGATATAAATTTGAGGCCTAGTATTTAGGCGCTGGGTGACAGGTATGGGTTTAGTGCCAGAATTAGACTTGGAAATACACAGTAGCGGGTGTGTGTGAAGTTATTCTGAATGACCCAATGTGCACCTTGAATATTATATACCCTTTTAGGGATAGATTTCAAATAGCTCTGATATAGCAGAAACCACTAAATTATGAAATTGCTAAATTGGGAATTGTATTTCAACCCAGAACAAGAAATGTGCTTGAACGGACACTAAATAACTCGCCCAGCTACAGCACTAGGGACAGATTTAGCTGGATATAAATTTGAGGCCTAGTATTTAGGCGCTGGGTGACAGGTATGGGTTTAGTGCCAGAATTAGACTTGGAAATACACAGTAGCGGGTGTGTGTGAAGTTATTCTGAATGACCCAATGTGCACCTTGAATATTATATACCCTTTTAGGGATAGATTTCAAATAGCTCTGATATAGCAGAAACCACTAAATTATGAAATTGCTAAATTGGGAATTGTATTTCAACCCAGAACAAGAAATGTGCTTGAACGGACACTAAATAACTCGCCCAGCTACAGCACTAAGGACAGATTTAGCGGGATATAAATTTGAGGCCTAGTATTTAGGCGCTGGGTGACAGGTATGGATTTAGTGACAGAATTAGACTGGGATATGGCCAAAAAATAAACAGACTATTGCTGGTTAAATGCACTTGGTGTGACAGCTTCACCCTGATGTAGGCTTTAGCCAAAAAACAACCACACCATTGAGGGTTAAATGCACTTGGTGACAGGCGCAGCTTGCCCCTGATTTAGTATATGGCCAAAAAATGAACAGACTATTGCTGGTTAAATGCACTTGGTGTGACAGCTTCACCCTGATGTAGGCTTTAGCCAAAAAACAACCACACCATTGAGGGTTAAATGCACTTGGTGACAGGCGCAGCTTGCCCCTGATTTTGTATATGGCCAAAAAATGAACAGACTATTGCTGGTTAAATGCACTTGGTGTGACAGCTTCACCCTGATGTAGGCTTTAGCCAAAAAACAACCACACCATTGAGGGTTAAATGCACTTGGTCGCAGCTTGTGCTGGCGCACCACAAGACACAATATGGCCGCCGATCACCCCAGAAAAATGTGACTGACAAACGGTCTGGGCAGCCTAAAAACAGTGAGCAATTGAGGATCAGCAGCTCAATGATCCACAGCTGCAGATCGATCAGTTAATCAAGTCCTTTGGAGGAGTTAATCTGCCTAATCTCGCCCTACTGTCGCAGCCGCAACCTCTCCCTACGCTAATCAGAGCAGAGTGACGGGCGGCGCTATGTGACTCCAGCTTAAATAGAGGCTGGGTCACATGGTGCTCTGGCCAATCACAGCCATGCCAATAGTAGGCATGGCTGTGATGGCCTCTTGGGGCAAGTAGTATGACGCTTGTTGATTGGCTGCTTTGCAGCCTTTCAAAAAGCGCCAAGAAAGCGTCACAAAAGCGCAAAGAAAGCGACGAACACCGAACCCGAACCCGGACTTTTACGAAAATGTCCGGGTTCGGGTCCGTGTCACGGACACCCCAAAATTCGGTACGAACCCGAACTATACAGTTCGAGTTCGCTCATCCCTACTTAAAACACAAAGGAAATGCGTCATCCTTTACCTCATGTCTTTTGGATATTGTTTCATCTTCAGCTTGCTTAAGTGTTCACATTAACAGTAATTGTGACCAGGGGTGCCCAAACTTTTGCATGGTATCTTTCGCAGATTTGAACCTACCCTTAAACAGACTCCATGTTCCCATATGAATTTGTAGGCATATTTTTAGCTTTATATGTCCACATGGCTTAAATTATATTTTCATCTGAATGAATCTGTGTTATAAATACATGTAAATATAGATTCATTCTCTCCGATAATTTGAGCAGAAATTACTGACCACAATTGGCTTTTGTCTCGCTGCAATTGTTTGGTTAATTGGCTTCCCTTTTACAGAACGTACTTTTGCGATGCTGTTTGTTCCAGTCTATTCGTGACTGATGGAAAGGATAATTTGTTTTCCGCAGCACCTTCCAGCTACATGAGAGTGAGCCTGTCACAGATCAGAGTGACGTATTCACATTGTCACGTAGCCTACCTGAGATGGGGGGCACACAGTATACTGTGCCCGAGCTGCTAAAGGGTTGAAAAACACATTTAAGGCTTAAAATATTGACACAGCTGGGAAGTCATTTAATAGTACAAAGCATCACTCAAATCACACTGAGCACCCTGCTGATTTTCATATGCCTTGAACGGTAAATTGGCAAGTCTAGAATGAAGTATTGCTCGACAGGACAGCCGTACTAAGATGTTAGTTTTTCTTCCTTAGTGAGCTAAAGTAGAGTAGAGATGTCGCGAACATAAAATTTTCTGTTGGCGAACGTGAATTTCTGAAAATATTCGCGAACGGGCTAACCGGGCGAACCGCCATTGACTTCAACTAAACACTAGAAGGTAGCATGGCCAGGGCTGGCATCGGGCGAAGCCAAACCATGGGAAATGCCAGGGCACACCAGGCTGGTAAACATTCACTATGCTTGTCGAGCCATTGATGGGGTGGACACAGCAAGACTTTACCTTGATAAACAACAAGTAAATGTTTAGGTCTCCCTGTTGGCCACAATGGTTGGTTGAATTTTTTTTTTTACTAAAGGGGCAGGCATACCACCTAGGCAACTAGTTCTGGAAAGGGGGCTCTTCTCAGCTGTAGAGCAGTAGCAGAAGTGCCCAGGCTCCACTGCTAAGCTTAGATTAGAGACGAGGACTGATGAAGTGAGCCTTATCAATGGGGCCAGAGTTCATCGGTGTGATGGGGAGCCCTGAGACATACATTTTAGTGTTGGGCGCGCATGTTCGGCCGAACACTATTTTTACCATTTTGATACCATTTATCCTCCCCGCAGCCAACAAAGTGTGGGAAAGTAATGGCACTCACTGTAATGCCAAAGCCAGAGTCTTTCAGTTCTTGTTTGAGGGATTTTGATCCATTCTTCCTTAATTCATAACATTTGACTCTTAAAATTTTTTTACTTTTAGTAGTGACCCATTACGCATTATCACTTCATTCAAAATTGATGGGACTGTCAGAGATATAACCAAATACAGCACTTAAGCATCTTCCTTTGTCATATAGACTGTGGCACAGGACCGCCATTCACGTGACGGAAATGGCCGAGACCGGAAGTGCATATGCGTTCCAAGCTGGAACGCATATGCTCCTCAGTAAGCATAAAACAGCAGGTGGCTACTTCCCCTATTGGCAAAAGGACAGTGAATTGAAAGGAATTATAAGTATATATGAGAGCAAAGGGGGCATATCTATATTGGTTTCAAGCTGTATTCCATTCTAGGATGCAACCGGAAGTGCGTTCCAGACGCAACCGGAAGTGACCGATGCGTTTCAGCTTGGCGCGCATCGGATCCGATCATGAGACCGGAGATAGGAACAGCTGACTGCATATTATAAATGGGAAACAATGATCTAGGGATAATATTGAGTTCGTTTTTACTATTGTGAATCATATAGGTGGAAAGTATTCTAATACTAAATTTATTATGCAAAAATCTAACAATGGAGAAAGGTGACTATAAAGTAAAATGAAAAAACAGGTGTCATAATTAGTAGAGCCCCTATGGTCTATACCAGACAGCAGAGAAATTAGAGGGAATATTAAAAAAAAGAAGAAGAAAAGAAACCAGTACCCAAAAAAGATATGGAAAAGAAACGGCAAACATGGTGGGGGTCCAGTTCTCAATGCATCTGAAAGAAATGAAAATAAATAGTTAGTAATATTTAGTAATATTTAGCACATGTATCAATATCATCACAATTAATTCAGAAAAAGGAGGACAATTCATAGTCCCTATTGAGCCCCTTTGGTTCTAAGCTTTGTAATCTATGTATCCAATAGGCCTCTCGCTTTTTCAGGAGTTGTTGTCTATTACCGCCTCGTCTTGGTAGATCTATTTTTTCTATTACTTAAAATTTAAGTTGAGATGCACTGTGCTTCATTTTATAAAAATGGTGAGGAACCGGAAGTAACAAATTCTGACACCGAATGGTAGACTTATGTTGACAGATGCGATCCCTAACCTTCTGGGTGGTCTCCCCCACGTATATCAGGCCGCATGGACATTTTAAGAGATAGACTACATAGATTTGTATGGACTCCCCCGTCTGTGGGTGATAGATTTTGTCCCCTTTCATTACATTGGAGCACTGGGCACAATGTAGTTAGGGAAATGTGCCCTTTTTGTGATAATTTGTTTATGATAACGAAGCTGATATCGAGCAGGAGATATATTTTTGGTATTTCTACTTCAATAATATTTTATACTATGTATGTAAGGTTCCTCAAGAATCTGATGATACTAGGTGTTATGTACATATAACTTTTGATGTTGTCATGTGTATCTGTACTTATGGAGTATTTCTCTATTGTCACACAGTGTTTGATAAAGGTCTTACAACCGAAACGTCACAATTTGGTGAAGTTGCCTTGAAAAATAATCAGAACAGAAGTTCTCTACTGTTTATTTTGTTATTGTATGATTCTGGCTGGGAAGCCAGCACAACAAGCACCACCATTACGGTAGACAAGAGTGCTACGTCTTGTCTATAATATGTGTTAAGTTGAGTGTCATGCCTCAATTGTCTATTTACGTATTTACTAGTAAACAGCGGGCAGAGAAGGGAGGCTGCCATGTACTGCATGCTATAGTACAGAAAGCCGGCAGAGAGCACAGCAACGACATAACATCTCCATACAGTGACTGGATAATGTCGCCATACAGTGACTGGATAACACCTCCATACCCAGTCCCCATAGCTCTGTGTGCTTTTATTGTGTAAAAAAAAAAAGATCCATATGCAAATGAACCTGAGAAAGGTCCTTACCCTGAGATGAGTCAGGGACAGGACTCATCTCAGGTTAATTTGCATATGTATCAAATCGTATTTTTTTTTTACACAATTAAAGCACACAGAGCTATGGGGACTGGGTATCTAGCAACCCATGTCCTCAGCTCTATACCCAAAATCCAGATGACAGGTTCTCTTTAAATCCCATTAGGGTGGGGAATTGCAGTTTTCAATTTATTTGAGCAGCATATATGCGTGATTACTGCAGCCATACCCACGGTGTGACAGCAATCTACCTACTGTATGTGTGTTCACATGGAGGGAATTAAAATTTTGGGGGGATTGTTAAATGTAAAAAGACCAGCATATATATGTGATTACTACAAGACACAAGGTGGCGCAGCAATCTACCTGTGTGTATTCACAAGAAATTGAGCATCAAGCCTCAATCGTTTAGTTTCCATACGATCACAATTTAATTTTTTTGGGGACTTGATCAATTGAATTAAACCAGTATATAGTTGATCAACACTAATACACAGGCCAGCACACAAAAGTATATGTGAGAAATAACATATTTAGACCTGATTCAGTTTCCCTATATTCACGTTTTTAATTTAAAAACGTGATTGATTATATTCAAACTAGCAGCATCTATACGTGATCACTACACCAATTCCCCGTGTAGTGCACAACATTATGTGAGAAATCCGAAACTGTCCGGGCTACAGAAGAGCCAGAATGTGAGTAGTAGCACCAACTGTCCGACAGGAAGAGGAAGTAGTAGTAGTAGGCCGCAGTTCTCCCTGCTGGCTTTGGAAAGGCACAACATAATAGCTGCTGTGACAGGCAGAGACAGTACATGTCTTTCACATCCCTCTGGTCAGTGTTTTTTACAGCAGTGGAGGCAGCAACCCAGCAACATGGCCAGGTCCTTTTGACCACCTCCCTCCAAATAATGGGGCTAGCTCCCACAGCAGGCACTTATCTGCCTCTTCTACCACCTCTTTCGAGGACACGGTCTAGTCCTCAAAAGCAGCAGGGCACAGGGTTGCTCGCACTACCCCTCATTCCTGTCACATGTGTCAGGTCAAGCGTTGCCACACCGTGTTGGAACTGATCGGCCTAGGATAGAGTGGCCACACCAGCGAGCAGTTGCCCTTGGTACATCAAGCTGTAAACATTCCTGTCACAAACGTTCCCACGACAGGTGGCAGGAGATCAGTGAGACTGGCAACACGTGGTTAGAATTGACATGTTTTCTGATTGGATCAAATGATGTCTGTGTTGTTTCTGGTGCTTGCTACACCTGGGGAAAGGTCATTTAACCTTCTCTATTTATTGTTGTTTCTCCCACTATGCTATGCGGTTTATAGCTTCAGTTTGAGTTGTGGATAGCTCATGTGTGGATCTTGGCTGAGTTCCTGGTGCTGCCATAGCCACTCGAAGTTAAGTGTTTTCTTTCCCTTTTGTATTTTTGGGTTATTTTGTGTGTTGCATTTCCCTGTCATTTGTATTAAGGCCTGAGGGACACTCTTGTTCATCCTTCCTTTTGGAGGAACGGGTTGTCTCAATCCTGACATTAGTACCAGGGTCAGTTGGACATTAGGTATTCCTGTGTATAAACTCACCTACCTCTGGGGTCTGTTCATACTGTTAGTTAGTCAGGACTTTGATTAGGGTTTTACTAGGAAATGTCCATCTCCTTTCCCTAGTCTCTAGGCCTTATTCCCTCACCCCTTTCCTTCCTATGTTCGGTGTGGTGTTTCTCTCCCACACCCGAACGTGACAATCCCACTGTCTGTTACCCCGGCAAATACAGCTAGGCAAGGTGGCCAGAGACAATAGGTGCAACATCATGGTCACCCTGAACCTGAGGGAAATAACACATGCTCCCTGCGTGGCACATGTCATCAACCTAGTGGTGCTGCGCTTTCTAAATAAGTACACTAGCTTACGCAAGGTGCTGGAAAAATCCAGGAGACTGTACAAGCACTTCAGCCACTCTTATGGGGTGAGGAACAATATCCTGGACCTGCAGCGACAGAAGGCCCGTCGCTACACTGCTTAATCCGCAAATACACTGCTTAATCCGCAACCTGCCAACTCGCTGGAATTCAACATTGCACATGCTCGATCGTCTGTACAAACAACGGAAAGCAGTAAACAATTTTGTCATGCTCAAGACAACCTCAGCAACAGGTCATGCAATGGCAGCTCATCCAAAACGCCTGTCGGGTGCTGAAGACCTTCAAAGAGGCCAGAAAGTTTGTCAGCAGGGACAACTGCGGCATAAACAACGTAATCTCTCTCATATTTATCTTAGTACAGATGCTGGTGCTCATGCAGCAGGGGAGCACGGCGGAAGAAGAGCAGTTTACTCATCTTGCTGTCTGCCCTATAGCTGTTGGGGACACACAAAGGCAATCTGCCATGGAGCAGGAGGATGATGAAGATGAGGAGCTGCCACTGCAAGAGAATATAGGCCTCTTCTGACTTGTGGCCTGAGTTGCCCGTCCTGGTGCAGGCGGTATTGATGGCCTGAGACGTGCCCCGCCATAATCTGCCAAACCCTCAAAGGCAGGCCGGCCGCTGCCTCAGGTGAAATGCTTATCTATCCTCATGACAGATGTGGCCCTGGTCAGGTCCTCTCAATAAAGGGGACAGGGTTAATAACAATAATGTTGTATGTCTCTGATTATGATCATCTTATTTATATGCGGTGTATGCTCTGATAACCGGCAAGCTGACCTGCTTTGAGGTCTTTTTATGTTGCTCATTCATCATTTGGTGCTGCAAAAAGTGAGGTTTAAAAACTTTAGTGTATCATCATAGAAAAGTTAGGGAAGGATGCAGTGTATTATCGATCATGTGCCACCAAACAAATGGACAATTGTTGACGTACATGAAGTCAAAATTCACCTCTCTACTCATTATTCATATTGTCATTTGTCAATATCACCAACACTGAAGGCTGAAATCATCTCTGCAGCACAAATCTGCTGCTTTTTATTTCATTGTGAATTTATATTATTTGTATTTTTTTCTGACCAGTTAAATGGCCATCATCATATGTGCAATCCCACTAATAAATACTACTAGGGTGTGTAATGCCCTCACAATTTCATTCTCCACTGTCTAGAGCAGAGGTACTCAACTGGCGGACCACAATCTAAATACCAACCACAGTTGCTAGCTGTCTGCATTCTTGCATGCCGCATGTTCAACTCTATCTGCATTCTGAGGACTCAGATCCAGTTGAATACAATGGTAAATTAGGGAGCCGTCAGCTCTCTGCTTCACCATTCCCCTGCTGCCCGTAGTACAGCGCATGCAGGCTCAATGTACTAACATAATCACGCCTGCTGCGCTCAGCTACAGACGAGCAGAGCACAGAGAGGATCAGCTCTGTTCATTGGGAGAACATGGGATATGTGATTTAATTTTTTTTTACGTAGGAGTCACCGCATAGTCCTATGGAGTCAGTAAAGGGGGAATATCTGTGTGCGGGGGGGCATCTAAGGAGTCATAATCCTTTGAGGGTGACATCTAAGGGGGCATAACTGTGAGGGGGCCACTAAAGAGGGGCATAACTGTGTGGGGGGCCACTAAAGGGGAATAACTGGACATCTAGGCTTGCATAACTGGATGGGGGACCACCTAAGGTGACATAACTGTGAGGGAGCATCACTGTTTTTGGGGGGCCACTTAAAGGGGCATCACTATGTGTGGAGGCACTTGAGGGGGAAGTACTGTGGGGGCATAACTTTGTGGGAGGGCTTCTAAAGGTGCATAACTTAAGTCCACTAAAGGGGGCATAACTGTGTGTGGAGGGCCATCTAGGGGGCATAACTGGGTGGGGAGCTGGGCATACCTCTCTGAGGACCGCCACTAAAGAGTGCATAACAATTAAGTGGGCATCACTCTTGGGTTCATCTAAGGGGGCATAATCTATGAGCCGGACATCACTGTGTGCGGAGCTACTTAAAGAGGTATTCCCATCTCAGACAATGGGGGCATATCGCTAGAATATGCCCCCATTGTCTGATAGGGTCCCGAGAACAAAGCAGGGAACGCTGTGGCTGGAGGTCCCCGGATTTCCCGGGGTCTGTCCACCACCAAGCGCTGCTCCTATAGAAGTGAATGGGAGCGCACCGCGCATGTGCGCCCCATGCTCTTATTAATTTCTATGGGGCAAACGGCAATAGCCAAGCCAGCGTTCCGCTGTTTTCGGCTATTTTGTGCAGTGCGTCTTCTGTTCATGCCCCGGCTCAGTTCTCATTGTAGGTGCGGGTCCCAGAGGTGGGACCTACACCTATCAGAATATGGGTGGCATATTCTAGCGAACCTGAGGGGGCCACCAGGGGCATTTCTAGGTTCAAACATTCGGGCCTGGGCCCCTGATGTTTTGTCCCAGGCCCCGAATGTCCTGCCTGCCTGCCTGCTAGATACAACTGTATTGCCATCCACAGGACAGCAATACAATTGAATCTAATGCGGTGGAAGAGCTAAAGGACCTGTGGTGACATCACATGTCATGTGACCAGTAAAACAGTCAGTGGTTGATAAGGACCTGCGATGATGTCACCATCATGTGACAAGTGCAGGAGAGGATGGCAGTGAAGAGGGGAAGTCCTGGGGGAAGAAGCTGTGGTCTGCTACATAAGAAGGAGAGGTAAGTGAAGGAAGAGGCAGAGCAATGCTGGGAGTTGTGGTTATTTAACTGGGACTGTATGTTAGGGCTGAAGGGAGGGATGTTATTTACATGGAACTGTGTGTTGGAGGTGGCTGGGCAGGGGTCATGTTATTTACATGGGACTGTATGTTGATAGTGGCTGTAGAAGGGAGTGATGTTATTTACTTAGCACTGTACGTTGGAGGGGGCTGGGGCAGGGTGATGTTATTTACATGGGACTGTATGTTGAAGGTGGCTGTGGTAGGGGAGTATGTTATTTATATGGGACTGTATGTTGGAGGCGGCTGTGGGAGGGAGTGATGTTATTTACATGAGACTGTATGTCGGAGAGGACTGGGGGAGGCAGTGATGTTATTTACCTGGGACTGTATGTTAAATGCGGCTGTGGGAGGGAGTGATGTTATTTACATCGGACAATATGTTGGTGGTGGCTGTGGGAGGGAGAAATGTTATTTACATGGGACTGAATGTTATAGGGGTCTGAGGGAGGGAATGATGTTATTTACATGGGACTGAATGTTAAGGGGTGATGTTTACATGGGAATGCATGTTGTTGGCATCTGTGGAGGGGGTGATATTATTTACTTGGGACTGTATGTTGAAGGCGGCTGGGGAGGAGGAGATGTTATTTACATAAGACTGTATATTGGAGGGTGCTGGAGAAATGGTGTGATGTTATTTACATGGGACTGTATTGTGGAGTGAGGGAAATAGTGTTATTTACATGGGACTGTATGCTGGAGGGGGTGAAGGGAGTAGAGTGATGTTATTTACATAGGACTGTATTTTGGAGGGGGCAGGAGAGATAGTGTGATGTTATTTACATGGGACTGTATGGTTGAGGCGGGAATATGACAACATGGGGCACTGCAAATCCAGGGGACATTATATGCATTCTTATTACTACTGGGGGCTCTATAGGGGGGATAGATCCGCCTTATTTCTACTAAGAGCATTATAGGGGGTCTTATTACTACTGAGAGGTCTGTAGAGAGCTATATTACCACTGGGGAACAATAATGGGCCTTATTTGTACTGGAGGCTCAGTAATGGGGGCACTCTTGGGGAGCATTATCACTGTTGGGGGCACTGTAGGGGGCAGTATTACTATGGGGGTATTCATTTTTTTTTCAGGATAGTATTTATGGTATTGGGGCCGGGGCACAGCGAGCAGCAGGATAACACTGTGGGGACTCCAGGTTGGGGGTTGATGATAGAAATATGAGGAAGCTAAGATGTCTGTGTGTCACACTCTGCAGAGACAAGGTGGCTGAGAGAAATTGTACAGACCAAATGGAGAAGATGATGACAGTGAAGATCTACATCGGAGGAGACGTCACCTGGGAGGTCCTGAATGTGAGAGGTATGTGCTGCTGTATTTCAAGTACAGCAAAATGCAGTGTGTGTAGGGAGGGGGGACAACTTAGAGTACTGGGCCTTATTTATTGGGGCTTGGGCCCCGGATCTTTTGAGACCCTATTTATTGGAGCTTGGACCCCTGGGGACCACTTAACGGGGAAACCTACTGTTTAGAGTCTACTTAAGTGGATATTTAAGGGGCATCACTTTGTGAGGGGAACATTTAAGGATACATCATACTGTGTGAGGGGGCACGTAGAGAACATCATGTTCGGGGGGCTTTTAAAAAAAGCCTCATTCTGTGTGAGGAGCACCTAAGGGAGCATCCTACTTATTTACTTGGGACTGTATGTTGAAGGCGGCTGGGGAGGAGGAGATGTTATTTACATAAGACTGTATATTGGAGGGTGCTGGAGAAATGGTGTGATGTTATTTACATGGGACTGTATTGTGGAGTGAGGCACTTAGGGGAATCATACTATGTGGGGAGGAACTAAAGAGGCATTAGAATGTGTCAGGGGCACTAGTAGCATCATACTTTGTGGAGCACCAAGGGATAAACATGCTGTTAGGGGTATCATACTCTGGGGGGCCCTAAAGGGATATCATACTGTCTAAGGGGCACTATGGGGCATCATTATTGTTAGGGGGCACTGAAGGTCGGTCGGCAGATAGGAGATTAGGTTGGTTATTTTAAAAAAAATTCATACAACACTAGGTACCACTGGTGTTGTCCCTCCTTACATTTAGTTATTTAGCAGTTTGGACCTTGACCCTACAGCAGACTCAGGTATGTAGACTTTTACAAAAAATACTTAAAGGAATTCTGTCATCAGATTTTACCCCTCTAACCTAAACATATGCTCATGTCCAGACTCCTAAGAAGAATCCTAAGCTGGCCTTAATAAACCTCACTGTGGCTCTATTTGCCCAAAAAACTGGTTTTTATAACCTGACAATCACTTACTGAAGGTGCCCAAGGTGAGGTCCGTTAATACAGGGTGCCCGGCCCCACCCCCGCCATCTAGTGCCCAGCGCCGCGTTTCCTGTCTTCAGCGCCGCCTTCCCTGTCTTTAGCGCCGCCTCTGCAATCCTCCCCATCCCTCTTCCAGAAGTGCGCATGAGGCCAGCGCATGCGCACTTCGCTCAACGAAGCTGCTGCCAAGAGTCCGCACGGGCGCATCAGGCTGAGCCAAGTGCGCAGGCGCGGGATCTGGCAGAGGGACGGGGAGGATTGCGGAGGCGGTGCTGAGCTGTAGAAGGCGGCGCTGAAGACAGGGAAGGCGGCGCTGGGCACCGGACGGCGAGGGGTGCGGCCGGGCACCCTGTTATAACGGACCTCCCCTGGGGCACCTTAAGTAAGTGATTGACAGGTTATAAAAACCTGTTTTTTGGGCAAATAGAGCCATAGTGAGGTTTAATAAGGCCAGCTTAGGATTCTTCTTATTAGTCTGGACATGAGCATATGTTTAGGTTAGAGGGGTTAAATCTGATGACAGAATCCCTTTAAGTACCCTTGGTCTAGAGAGAGATATATATGTATCTACTATATATTTCTATGAAGTAGGAATCAATAAAAGATGTCTGGGCTGCTGGGGGTTGTACTATTTGTTCTCTCAGTCTTTCTACAGTCTCTCAACAGAACCAATGGCAGGCAATGTTTTCTGTAATTTCCAGGCTCCGAGGTACAGATTTAAGATACAATATAGCTAGCCAAACTGTTTCAAAGTGTGGAAGGATGTGTTAGTGCAGTATCCCACTGCAGGGCAGTGGTACACTGTAAAACTGAAAAAGAAGAGTTAAATTATGTATTTTCACTTGATCTATATATTGTATGTCTTATGCACAAAATGTTAATAGGCCTCATGTTAGCCACTGCTGTACAAGGCTGGTGTCACACTCTCTATATAGAGAGGATGGGTTAGACCAGTTCAGACTAGTGCTGAAAAAGTAAGTGAGAGGAGAGTGCACATGTAAGGATCAGCTAAATATGGATCTAAGCTAGAAAAGGTGCCAGCCAGTGCTTTGCCAGAGAAAGAACATTATTTGCCCAAAAAGTAGGCCCAATGAAAAGAGGGAGAGTAGAACTAAAGTCTTTGCTGTTGTATAAGGACCTTTAAGTCTCCATTGCCATGTGTATATAAGTTCTTCCAGTGCTTGGACACATGCATAGCAGAAGGTGCAGTGCTTAGTCTGCCGTGTATGGTCCACCCTGTGGTTGCATTGCTTAAGTAGAAGTCTTATACTCCATGCCTGGATGCTTAAGCAAATTTCAGTAAGAAAAGTGCAGTTTGAAGATAATTGGTCCCAGGAGACACCTTGGCCTATTAATCACTTGAGAAGACATTAAATCTGTAACACCTGTGGAAAGTGCATTTTTTATATTAACTGCCAGTCCATGCATGATAAGAACTGTCCTGATATCTTTGCATTTAAATTATTCAGTAAAGAGCTGTTCTGCTTCACAACTGCCTTATCATTGCTTCCTGAACTGCTACACTGCACTGACCAATGAACACTGACCCAATGGACACTGCTGAGGGTACCCTAGCCTGTATCAAGCAGGAGACTCAGCATCGTGTTGTTCCCCGAAGGGAAGGACAGGTGTGCCCTTCCCAGGAGAGTGTCTGAGTGAGTAAGTACTACCATCACCATTCTCACTACTACCACACCTCTTCTCATCTCCCCTCTCCTGGGCTCACTGCACTAGCATGTTCCCTTTCACAGCTGCAAAGTCTTTCACTGCCATAAACATGCACAACACATACCTTGCTGCCTGACTCTAATGCACAGCCTTGCCAATTCTAAGCTTTTTAACTTCATTTTCTCTCTTTATTACTTTAGATACAGTTGCTTCCCTGCCTGTAGATGTCTTAGAAATAAAGATTCTCTGAACTTGGGCATAGCTTTGAGGATTCTGCACACATATGTCCTCGGGTTGGTTCGAACCCGAATCAGTTTGGGGCTAACCAAAGTTGCACCCTGACAGTTAGTATATAACCCCCTCTAGCCTCCTAGAACTCATATTTATTTTTTGTGGATTTTTTTCCCTCCATCATTCCCCCTCCTGTAACCCAATGGCAGTAATAGTAAATGATGTCCGAGTGACACTGACATGCATAGCTGTGGGTAAACGTACATTTGATGGTTATCATACAGCGTGTTTGAAAAGACACCGCGCCGGGACGTCTCATGCTTTTTCCTATTCCAAAGCTTCCAAAAATTGTCCCTGATCAGAGGCAGAGGATGAAATTTAAACACAGTGTTATGAGAAAAATAAAATAAAAAAAAGATGCAGCCAGTTGTATTATTAGGTCTCCGCTCAAAAATCATGTTCTGAGCGGACACCGAACGGACCCCATTATAGTCTATGGGGTCTTTAGGCTCTGTTACGCTCAGTTAGGTCTCAGTTATCTGCAGAATCCATCATTTCCGTTCTCCTGCTCCTCAACGGAGCCGGAGAACGGAAATGAGAAACGATGATGTGAATGAGGCCTAAAACAAGTTTCCACCCTTTTCCACCCCTCCTCCCAAGGATGTCCTGTGTGCAACACACATGTCTCTGAGATGACCCTTCAGGAATGTAGCCTTATCAAGGGGGGATGGGTATATTATCTAATTATCCCTAACCCACTAAATTACAAAGAATATCATTATACAGAATTTAAAGGGGGCAGAAGTAAAGGGGGCATGGTTGTGCACTACCATGTGACTTGGTGTACTACACAATGATATATATATATATATATATATTGTAGAAAGGCACAAGGGACCATCATAGATGTAAGATATGTGTCACCGAGGTTCCTGACCTCGGTGAAGTAGGAGCCAGTAGTGCATATGTCTGAAGCAGTTGCTGATGGACACTTTGGTAGTTAGCATAGCTTGTGAAAAGCTAATCCGGGACAGCTTTTACTGGGAGTTGCCATAGTGCTGGGCGGGTGGCTACTCCCTACGGTCCAGGCCGGGTTTTGACTGGCTTACAAAGTGGAGCTCTGTATAGTTGGGTGTTTTTTGAGCTGAGTGAAAGCCGGAGGGTCTCTGTTAAGAGACGGAGGACAAAGCAAGATCCCCCTCCACTCCGTGGGGACTACAGTACTGTGCCTTAATAATACTTGTGTGATGTCACCAGAGACGGAACTGAATTGTTTTTTTCTTTAAGTGTCGGCTGGAGTAGGCCGATCACTGCCGCCTCTTGACTTGTTGTGTGCCAACAATAAAAGACATTTATTACTTTCATTTTTACCGACTAAAGGTGTATTTATCTGAAGGCTACCATTTGAGAAATCCCTACAATTGGTTTCTGATGCGGGTACACCCAGGATTGCTTGAAGCAGCAACAAGTTAAAATGTCAGAAGCAGTTTTTTTCCCCCCTCTGGTTGGATTCTTAAAGGGCCAGTAGCCTAAATTATTGAATGGACTTTTTTTTGTTGCAAGGAAGTTTTCCAATTGATGTCCTGGGTTAAAGCAGCAGCAGAGCTTCAACAAGAGTCGGTGAAAATGGAGGATCTTATCAAGCAGCTGGTGCAGAGCAATCTGCAGCAGCAACAGGCATTGGAGCAGCAGCAAAGGGCTCATGCAGAGGCTTTGCAGGCTCAACAGCAGGCTAATGCCCATCAGCAGGAGACAAACCGCCTACTGTCGGAGCAAATTGCAACCCTAAGAGAGGGGGTGGCAGCACAACCAGTGGGGTATGTGGCTGAACAGAATGTGGGAGGAAGAAAAAACATGCAATCTGCCTTACAAAAAATGACCGAAGATGACGACGTAGAAGCCTTCCTCCCTATCGCTGAGCGTGAGAGACTACCAGCTGAGCAATGGGCCGAGGTGCTGGCCCCCTTTCTCTCAGGCGAACCCCAGAAGGCATATTATGACTTATCGTTGCAGGATGCTCGGGAATACTCCCAACTAAAGGCAGAAATATTGGCACGTCTGGGGGTAACCATCACCGTCCGAGCTCAGAGGGTGCACTAGTGAAGGTTTCAGAGAGGCAAGCCTCCCAGGTCACAAATGTTTTATCTTCTGCATCTCGTCCAAAAATGGCTACAGCCGGATGTCTGTTCCCCAGCCAAAATGGTGGAGCGGGTTGTAATGGACTGATTCATGCATGCTCTCTCTAAGCCGGTACAGTGCTGGGTTGCACAAGGAAATCTACAGACTGCAAATTACTTAATAGGCTTGGTAGAGAGGTACTATGCCGTAGAGCCGACCATAGCTGACTCAGGATCTTTGAACTCCCCCTACTGGAAGGCGCGGGTTGACTCTGAAGTGCAGAGAAAGGTACTAAACCCCCCACCCCCGGGGTGGATGTTATTAGGCCAAAAGTCTACCAGAACCAACGCCACGACCATCCTTAAGAGAGATAGTTTGCTAGAGGTGCCATGGCCTGGGATATATGGCAGCCCAATGTCCCATCAGCCCAGAGCAAATGGACTGTTCTGTGGGGAGACGAACCTCAATGTTTGCGTGTAGTGCGGTTCCTAATGTTAAGGAAGGACTTTCCAGTTTTTTTCCAGAACAGGGCTGCCCAAGGAGATCCTGACTGACCAGGGGACCCCGTTCATGTCCAGGGTCATGCAGGATTCTGTAAGGTTTTACAAATTACCCAGTTGCGTACCTCAGTGTACCACCCACAGACAGATGGCCTGGTGGAAAGCTTCAATAAAACCTTGAAGGCCATGTTGAAAAAAGTTGTCGAGAAAGATGGCTGAGATTGGGATTACCTGTTGCCTTATCTACTGTTCTCAATCAAAGAGGTACCCCAAGTGTCAACAGGTTTCTCGCCTTTTGAATTGTTGTATGTAAGGCATCCACGAGTCCTGTTAGATATCGCTAAGGAGACCTGGGAGAGTGAGGTCACGCCTTACAAAAGTGTCATTGAACATGTTACTACAATAATACTACATTGCAGGAGCGAATAGCTCAAAAAACACCTATTGTGTATATGCTCCAGGAACAGGAGGCGCAAGCGAACATATACAATAGGACGGCCCATCTTAGACAGATCAGTCCAGGGGACCGGGTTCTAGTCTTAGTCCCCACAGTAGAGAGCAAGTTCCTGGCCAAGTGGCAAGGGCCTATGAGAGGGTGGGTGAAGTTAACCACCGGGTACATCAGCCAGGTAGGAGAAAGGCCTATCAAATCTACCACATCAACTTGCTAAAACCATGGAAGGATAGGGACCCTCCTGAGAGCCCATGTCTGTTGACCCAACCAAACACTACCATAGACCATGTAAAAATTGGAAGATATGTGTCACCGAAGTTCCTGGCCTCGGTGATGTAGGAGCCAGTAGTGCATATGTCGGCAGCAGTTGCTGATGGACACTTTGGTAGTTAGCATAGCTGTGAAAAGCTAATCCAGGATAGTGTTGAGCGGCATGTCCCATATTCGAATTCGCGAAATTTCGCGAATATTCGAAAGAATATTCGTAAAATATTCGCGAATATTCGAATTCGGTATTATTTCGCATATGCGATAATTTGAATTTTCGCATCGCATAATACATATGCTATGCAAAATTCGCATGTGCGCTAATAAAATCGCCTTACGAAGATTCGCAACTCAATTCAATCACTAATGTATGAATGCAAAGCCCTTTGCCTCTGTTCTGGGACAAGTGTAGATATTCGCATGTGCGCTAATATAATCGCCTTACGAAGATTCGCGCCTCAATCACTTTCTAGGCAATGTGAGTAAGATCTGAGCTTTTGGACTTTTGGGAATCAATCGAGATACAGTGGGGGGTGATGACAGTAGTTGACAGAGTACAGATCAATGTAATCTGTAAGGTGGAAACTAAAATAAAAAATACGAATATTCGTAAATCGAATTTTACGAAGTTCGAAATATTCGCGAATATGGTGCTATACTATATGAATGCACATGCACAGGCCTTTGCCTTCTCTGTTCTGGGGACAAGTGTAGATATTCGCATGTGCGCTAATAAAATCGCCTTATGAAGATTCGCAACTCAATTCAATCACTAATGTATGAATGCAAAGCCCTTTGCCTCTGTTCTGGGACAAGTGCCGATATTCGCATGTGCGCTAATAAAATCGCCTTACGAAGATTCGCGCCTCAATCACTTTCTAGGCAATGTGAGTAAGATCTGAGCTTTTGGAGCTTTGGGAAACAATCAATTATATGTGTACTGTAATTTTGTGAAAAGAAATGCCAACAATAAAAGGCATTTATTACTTTAATTTTCACTGAATAAAGGCTGCTGTGTATTTTTCTGAAGGCTACCATTTGGGAAATCCCTACTATATATATATATATACATATATATATATATATATATATATATATATATATATACCGTATTTTTCGCCCTATAAGACGCACCGGCCCATAAGACGCACCTAGGTTTTTAAGGAGGAAAAAATAAAATAAAAAAATTTGAACCAAAAGGTGTGCCTAATGGTGTTGTGTGGGATCTGGGGATGGCACTGTTATGGGGGGGTCGGTGGATGGCACTGTTATGGGGGGGTCGGTGGATGGCATTGTTATGGGGATCTGTGGATGGCACTGTTATGGGGGGTCCGTGGATGGCACGGTTATGGGGATCTGTGGATGGCACGGTTATGGGGATCTGTGGATGGCACGGTTATAGGGATCTGTGGATGGCACGGTTATGGGGATCTGTGGATGGCACGGTTATGGGGATCTGTGGATGGCACGGTTATGGGGATCTGTGGATGGCACGGTTATGGGGATCTGTGGATGGCACGGTTATGGGGATCTGTGGATGGCACGGTTATGGGGATCTGTGGATGGCACGGTTATGGGGATCTGAGGATGGCACGGTTATGGGGGGCACTGTGGATGGCACGGTTATGGGGGGCACTGTGGATGGCACGGTTATGGGGGGCACTGTGGATGGCACTGTTATTGGGGACTGTGGATGGCACTGTTATGGGGGATCTGTTGATGACACATAAATAGCATTTTACGCTATGTGTCCACAGACCCCCATAACAGTGCCATCCATAGAATGACCCCCAATAGGGAGGAGGGGCCGGCATCCAGCTCTGTAATTACAGCGGGCCCGGTGCAGTCACTGTATTCTGCTACACCGGGCCCGCTCACTGTAGGAATCCTAACTGCAGGCAATGCTAACAGTCTTTTATCCAGCCTGTACTTACGATACTAACTTTCCGGCAGGCAGCGGGCAGGAGGCTGAACTGGTGGGCGGGCGCTTACAACGTAACTCACTATGTCACGCGCCGGCTCTCCCTTCTTCATTCATAAAGTGGGCGGAGCCGGCGCGTGACATAGTGAGTTACGTTGTAAGCGCCCGCCCACCAGTTCAGCCTCCTGCCCGCTGCCTGCCGGAAAGTTAGTATCGTAAGTACAGGCTGGATAAAAGACTGTTAGCATTGCCTGCAGTTAGGATTCCTACAGTGAGCGGGCCCGGTGTAGCAGAATACAGTGACTACACCGGGCCCGCTGTAATTACAGACCTGGATGCCGGCCCCTCCTCCCTCATCCATGCCCACTAATACACCCGCCACCGCGCTGCGCAGCATGCGGTCGGCGGTATACAAAGTCAAGTATTCGCCACATAAGACGCACTGCCTTTCCCCCCACAATTTTGGGGGGGAAAAGTGCGTCTTATAGGGCGAAAAATACGGTATATATATATATATATATATACTGCTAGGTTGAATATAATCAATACAGATGAGCGAAATTCTAAAAAATTCGATTCGGCCAGTTCGCCAAATTTTGTGAAAAAATTTGATCCGATCTGAATTTATTTGCAGCGAATCACATAACAAAATGGCTATTTCCTGGCTGCAGAGAGCCTTTATAGTAGTGGATGGAATATTTGCATTTCTTCTGTGTTTTGTACCCACTCCTGCTTTTGGCTACCAAATCATAAGCCAATTCTGATGCAAAATAGAGATCATGTTATGCAGGCCTTACAGCTGTTACATAGACAGGATCCATTGTGGGTCTCGTTTTTTCTTCCTTCTGACAGATCAGACAAAGGGTCAAATAAATGATGATGTCAACCAGGCCAAAAGGCAAAATAGTAGGCCAGTCATGAAGTGGGGAGGGTGAGAACAGCATGAGAAGCCCTATGACTTAGTGGTGAGGTGGAAGCAGCATGAGGAGACCACAGAATGGCCAAATGACAGAGTCTGGAGGTGGCAGCAGCATCAAGAGGCCACAGAGTGGACAATGACAGAGTGTGGAGGTGGCGACAGCAACAGCATCAGGGGGAGTCCACAGGGTGGCACAATGACAGTGTGGAGGTGGCAGCAGCAGTATCAGAAGGCCACAGAGTGGCACAATGACATAGTGTGGAGGTGGCAGCAGTAGCAGCATCAGGAGGAGGCCACAGGGTGGCACAATGACAGTGTGGAGGTGGCAGCAAAAGCATCAGGAGGCCACAGAGTGGCACAATGACAGAGTGTGGAGGTGGTGGCAGCAGCAGCATCAGGAGAAGGCCACAGAGTGGCACAATGACAGTGTGGAGGTGGCAGCAGCAGAATCATGAGGCCACAGAGTGGCACAATGACAGAGTGTGGAGGTGGTAGCAGCATCAAGAGATCACAGAGTGGCACAATGAAAGAGTGTGGAGGTGGCAGCAGAAGCATCAGCAGGAGGCCACAGAGTGGCACAATGAAAGAGTGTGGAGGTGGCAGCAGCAGCATCAGGAGGAGACCACAGAGTGGCACAATGACAGTGTGTGGAGGTGGCAGCAGCATCATCAAAAGGCCACAGAGCGGCACAATGACAGAGTGTGGGGGTGGCGGCAGCAGCAGCATCAGGAGGAGGCCACAGGGTGGTACAATGGCAGTGTGGAGGTGGCAGCAGCAGCATCAGGAGACCTAAGTGGTGAGGTGGCAGCAGCATCAGGAGACCACCAAGTTAACCGTTGACAGAGTGGGGAGGTGGGTGGCAATACCAGTACCAGCTGAAAATACTGGGTGAAAGAAGGAGCACTTGGCATCAGATGTGTGGCATCAGGCGGGTGACAGCATCAGAATAGTAGCTGAGGCAGGTAGCCAGAAGAAACCAGTCTCTTTTGTCAAAGTGATGGTGTGGCACAATGGATGTTCTAGTCTGATGCATCTGTAGAAACCAGGAACGGGTACCCTGACGCCACTTATGCAATGGGCCAGGATACAGGTAGATAATATTCTGTATTTGTTTGTGACGGCAATTGCAGCGTGTGCAGGGTACTACCCCAGGGCCCTTCCAATGTGTTATAACGCATGTCCCAGGTTAGGAATGCCAGAGTGGTGTAATGGCGTATAATGTCTCTATAAGGTGGTGATAATTGTTTCAACTGTGTCTCCTACCTGGGTACGGCTTGACTCCTGGCTCACTTGCAATATTTGAGTGTAGTGATAGTAGGAGTAATAGAGGAATTTTGCAGCAGAAATGATGTCCAGACCTTTAGATGAAGTTCAAACATTTCTTTACTTAAGATAACTTGTATCCAAGCAATATACCGCCTTGGTCTCTTGTCCCAGCAGGCTTTAGCAATGATTGGCGGGAAATGAATGTTTCTGCTTTAAATGTGAGCCTGCAGGATAAGTCGTCTGCTTGGTAGATCTATAATTGTGGCAGGAACTAATCTTCTGCACTTTTCTATAACTTCTGCTTTGTGGGGACAGACTAGCTGAGGAGGAATGGCTTCTCCTAGGTCTCTGGACTTAACTCACAGATAGCTTCTCAAGGGATGCTTTCTTCCTGGAACTCTGGAGACTGTCTGTGGTTTCTGCTTCTCTTTCATCCAGCTGAGGCTGCAGGTGCTCAGACTGGGAATTTGATCAAGTCTCAGCCGAGACAAGATCCTTGCTGTCTTCCCTATGCAGGGGTTCCTCACACACACACACACACACACACACCCTACCCCTAGCAGGGGGTGGGCTACACTAACTCTAACTTCTTTCTCCACCCATGCTGCAGAATGTGGGAACAGCCCACTTCGCTCACAGAGGTGGAGTAAGCTGGAATAATCCATTCCAGCTCAGATATACTAAAATGTAACTAGTACCTGGCCAATGCATTGCTGCCACCTGCTGGTGAACCTGGAAAATTACAAGAACAATTGTGTTTAACATGGTTTTACATGCACATTTGTGAAGACATAATATAAATTACATCAGATGACAATATACAGGCCCTTAGAAGATAGTAGCGGGGTAGAGGCATGTAGTAACACAACTCTGGGGTGTTACACATCAGGCATTGGTGGTGATGGGTGGAAATCCTGGCTGATCCATGCCTGATTCATCTTGACAAAGGTTAGTCTCTCCACATTTTGGGTAGACAGGCGAGTTCTTCTTGGGGTAACTATGGCCCCCGTCGCACTAAACACTCGCTCTGATGCCACACTTCTGTCCGAGATGGAAAGCTTTTCCAAGACAAACTCTGCTAGTTGCGGCCACAAATCCAGTTTGGCTGTCCAGTAGTCCAGCGGATGTTCAACGTGGGATGGCATGGTGCTGTCCAAGTATGCCACCACCTGCTGGTTCAGGTCCTGCTCCAGGTCAAGCTGCTGCTGGTGAGTAGTTTATTCACTAGGCGGGTGATGAAAAAAGACCATCAGCGACTCTAGACTCAAGTTGCTGCTAATGGAGCTGGAACTGCTCCTACCCCCCCAACCTGCCATGGCAGAGGAACGTGAGTGCAGGCGGCCTGTGAGAGGGTGGACAATGGAGCTGATAGGCAGCGGCCAACTGACTACACAGCATGTCTCTATAGTAGTTCAGTTTGTCTTTCCTCTCAGCAGGTGTAAAAAAAGCCCCCATTTTGGACCAGTAGCAAAGGTCCAGCATAGTGGAGAGCCAGAAGTCATTTCTCTGACGAATGGTGACAATTCGGCTGTCACTATGCAAGCAAGTGAGCATGTATTGGGCCATTTGTGCAAGTGACTCGGAGGGACTCCCTGCCTCCATCTCCACTGCATACTGCCATGGTGTGCCTGGGTCCTCTGCCTCATCTTCCTCATCGCCCTGTAGCTCCTCTGGCTCCTTCTGCTCCTCCTCTCCTGTCACCTGTGTAAAAAAAAACACCCATTTTGCAAAACATTGCTTGTGCTCCAATGTCCTCCTCCTGCTCCTCCAGTTCAGCCCCCACAAGTCTCATGTGGCCGTGAGATCTACGCGCCACATCTCAAGTGCCCTGACCAGCCAGATTTACCAGCATCTTTTCCAGGACATGAAGCAGTGGAATGATGTTGTTCATCCCGTTGTCCTAGTGACTGACAAATAACGTGACCTCCTCAAAGGGCCTAAGCCAACGGCAGGTGTCACGCATGAGCTGCCACTGGCTGACATCAAAGTTACACAGGGAGTACTCCTGTCCGCTTGGATCATCAAGAAGACTTTTATGGCCTTTCTCTGTTCGTATAGTCGGTCCAACATATGGAGGGAGGAATTCCAACAGGTGGAAACAGCACATATCAGCCTATGTTGGGGGATGTCGTTTTGCCGCTGCAGCTCAAGGAGGGTGTGCTTTGCGGTGTACGAGTGGCTGAAGTGCATGCAAAGTTTCCTGGCCATTTTTATGATGTCTTGCAGATGGGTGGAAGACTTCAGTAACCGCTTGACAACCAGATTAAACACATGTGCCATGCAGGGCATTGAGTACTGTCTGCACGTCACTGATTTCCTCCTCAACGGTCTCTTGGTCAGGAGCCTGACCGCTTGCAACACCAGCTTACATGCCACTCTCCTCATGACTACTTACCAGAGGAAGCTGCAGATGTCTCCTCCACATCTTGGCTGGCCAGGAGCTGCTGACTGTCCTCTAGTAGCTCGTCCTCGCTGTATAGTAGAGCTGAGCCCATATAATACTTCTCCAGCTGAGGGAACAGAAAAGGACAGAGGCAGGTTGAGGACAGGTGAGGGCACAGGGTGGATGACCGAGTCAACCATTCAAGAACCGCTGGGTTGCTGTTCAAGACTTGACCGCTAGATGACACCGGGATCTCAGGCCTCTCGCTGCGACTCCTGCTGCCACGCCCCCTTACTCTGCTGCGACCTGTGCCTGCGCCAGAAACATTTAGGCCTCTGCCACTCCCCTGTCTAGGGCCTGGCACTTCTCTGTCTGATATACTGTTAGATCAAATAAATAATAAGGAAATTAAAACCCCCCAAAAAAGTCAGTAATTTTCTCACTTCACCACACAACGGCTAATAAGCCCATTTTTTCCCACTTATACACGCCACAAAAGGCTTTAGAACATATAACTGCACCGCTGAACGGCAAATAATATATATTTTTTTGCCACTATTACACGCCAAAAAAGGCTTTAGAATACATAACTGCACCGCTGAACGGCAAATATTATACTGTATATTGTTTTTCCACTAATACACACCAAAAAGGGCTTTAGAACATATAACTGCACTGCTGAACGGAAAATATGCCCTTATTTTTTTCCAATTATACACGCCACAAAAGGCTTTAGAACATATAACTACACCGCTGAACGGCAAATAATATATATTTTTTGCCACTAATAAATGCCAAAAAGGGCAGTCATTTTCTCACTTCACCACACAACGGCAAATACTTTTTTTGTCCCACTAATACATGCAAAAAAGGGCTTTAGAACATACCGTATTTTTTGCCCCATAAGACGCACTTCCCCCCCCCCAAAAAAAATGGTGAGGAAATGCCCCTGCGCCTTATGGGGCGAATGCTGACAGTTTAACATCACTGGATGCGATGTACGAGCGAGAGGGGGCCGGGGGAGGGACTGGGAGGAGGAGCTGGGGGCCGGGAATAGCGGCGGGGCGGTGCAGTCAGTGTACTATAGCCCCGCCGCTCCGGTATAGTAATATAAAATGTCTTATTCAATTAAAATTTATTACATATGCCCCCTCACTCCTAAATTCCTAATAGTACCTTACATCCTATTCCTAATAGGTTCTGTACAATGCCGGCAGGCCTGGAAGGCGGCAGCGTAACTTCCTGATGTCACATGCCTGCGCCGCCTACTTTATGAATGAAGCAGGCAGCGCAGGCAAGTGACGTCAGTGAGTGACGTGCCGGCCGCCCGGCCTGCCTGCCGGCATTGTACAGAACCTATTAGGAATAGGATGTAAGGTACTATTAGAAATTTAGGAGTGAGGGGGCATTTGTAATACATTTTAATTGAATAAGACATTTTATATTTGTATACTGGGGGGGGGGGCGGCGGCGGGGGGCTGATCCGTGGATGGCACAGTTAAGGGGTGGGGGGGGTCTGTGGATGGCACTGTTATGGGCTGGGGGTCTGTGGATGGCACTGTTATGGGGTGGGGGGTCTGTGGATGGCACATATATAACAGTGCCAGCCACAGATCCCCCCCCTGTAACAGCGCAAGCCACAGATCCCCCCTGTAACAGTGCCAGCCACAGATCCCCCTGTAACAGTGCCAGCCACAGATCCCCCCGTAACAGTGTCCGTCATCCACAGATCCCCCCATAACAGTGTCCGTCATCCACAGATCCCCCCATAACAGTGTCCGTCATCCACAGATCCCCCCGTAACAGTGTCCGTCATCCACAGATCCCTCCATAACAGTGTCCGTCATCCCCCCATAACAGTGTCCGTCATCCACAGATCCCCCATAACAGTGTTCGTCATCCACAGATCCCCCCATAACAGTGTCCGTCATCCACAGATCCCCCCATAACAGTGTCCGTCATCCACAGATCCCCCCATAACAGTGTCCGTCATCCACAGATTCCCCATAACAGTGTCCGTCATCCACAGATCACCCCATAACAGTGTCCGTCATCCACAGATCCCCCCATAACAGTGTCCGTCATCCACAGATCCCCCCATAACAGTGTCCTTCACAGACCACCATTAGTTCCAAACCCACCAAAAGCACACCTTTTGGTTAAAAAAAAAAATTCTCTTATTTTCCTCCCCAAAAACCTAGTTGCGTCTTATGGGCCGGTGCGTCTTATAGGGCGAAAAATACGGTATAAATGCACCGCTGAACGGCAAATATATATTTTTTGCCACTAATACAGGCCAAAAAGGGCTGTCATTTTCTCACTTCACCACACAACGGCAAATACTTTTTTTGTGCTACTAATACATGCCAAAAAGCACTTTAGAACATATAACTGCACCGCTGAGCGGCAAATATATATATTTTTTGCCACCAACACACGCCAAAAAGGGCTTTAGAACATATAATTGCACTGCTGAATGGCAAATAATATATATTTTTTTGCCACTAATACACGCCAAAAAAGGGCTTTAAAACATATAAATGCACTGCTGAACGGCAAATAGGCCCTTATTTTTTTCCACTTATACACGCCACAAAAGGCTTTAGAACATATAACTGCACCGCTGAATGGCAAATATATATTTTTTGCCACTAATATACGCCAAAAAGGGCTGTAATTTTTTCACCACACAATGGCAAATACTTTTTTTTGTGCCACTAATACAGGCAAAAAAGGGCTTTAGAACATATAACTGCACCGCTGAATGGCAAATGTATATTTTTTTGCAACTAATAAATACAGTCCAAAAAGGGCTGTATTTTTCTCACTTCACCACACAACGGCAAATACTTTTTTTTGTGCCGCTAATACATGCCAAAAAGGTCTTTAGAACGTATAAGTGCACCGCTGAACGGCAAATAGGCCATTACTTTTTTCCACTTATACACTCCACAAAAGGCTTTAGAACATATAACTGCACCACTGAACAGCAAATAATATATATTTTTTGCCACTAATACACGCCCTTTTTTCCCCACTAATACAAGCCAAAAAATGCTTTAGAACAGATAACTGCACCTCACAAGGGCAAATAAGACATAGAAATATTTCCTTGTAATAAACCCTGTTAATGGCTGCATCAAACTTGCATCCCAATAACAAGAACGGTTTGCTGGGATTACAGAGCTGTATAATGGCAATTTGGATCCACAGACAGTGCAGCAAGGTGTAATAGGATTGTTCCTAATACCCAGGCTGTAAACTCCCCTACTGAGCCCTGTTCTGCTTCAATACTGTGTAATGATTCCTCCCTATCCTTTCCCTACACTTCTAGTGCCCTTTCTCTGAACTTCTTTTGAGCAAAATATAAGTTTTCAAGTCTTTCCTAGCACTGTCCCTAGCGCCTGCTGACGTCTCTCCCTGCACTAAGTACACTGGAAAATGGCAGAATCCAAGATGCCTGCGGCTATTTTTAGGGCTGTGACATCACAGGGCTGGCTGGCTGCTGATTGGCTGCATGCATGGCATTATGGGTGATCCCTCATTTCCAGAGTTCCTTGCTCCATGTCCTCACATGTGCAGCAGTCATTTTAAGAAAAAATTTGATTTGTTACCACGAAGCGTGAGGAAATTTGGATTAGGTGCAAATCAAATTAAAAACGTGTGACATAGTGAAATGGATTTGGGACTAAATTAGTTATCACTTCCAGATACTTTTGTGTGCTACCTTGTCTATTGGTGCAGTAATCGCATATATATTCTGCTGATATTAATATAATCAGCCCCCATTAAAAAAGAGAATTGATCAGAAACATATTTGTGAACATAGAAATAAAGGGAAACTGATTTAGGCCTAAATTTGTTATCCCTCACAGATACTTTTTTGTGCTGGCCTTTGTATTGGTGTTGATCACCTATATGCTGGTGTAATTAAATTATACAAGTCCAAAAAAAACATTTAAGGCTACTTTCACACTAGCGTTTGGGGCTCCGCTTGTGAGTTCCGTTCAAAGGCTCTCACAAGCGGCCCCGAACGCATCCGTCCAGCCCTAATGCATTCTGAGTGGATGCGGATCCGCTCAGAATGCCTCAGTCTGGCGGCGTTCAGCCTCCGTTCCGCTCAGCAGGCGGACACCTGAACACTGCTTGCAGCGTTCGGGTGTCCGCCTGGCCGTGCGGAGGCAAACGGATCCGTCCAGACTTACAATGTAAGTCAATGGGGGCGGATCCGTTTGAATATGACACAATATGGCTCAATTTTCAAACGGATCCGTCCCCCATTGACTTTCAATGTAAAAGTCTGGACGGATCCGTCTGAGCAACTTTCACACTTAGACATTTTTTTACAATATAATGCAGACGGATCCGTTCTGAACGCAAGTGTGAAAGTAGCCTAAATTTGGGCCATGCGGAAATAGAGTTCATGGAAATGGACAAATGAGGCTCTAACTTGTGTCTTCTAGTCATCACATATACAGTTGCAAGAAAAAGTATGTGAACCCTATAGAATAATATGAATTTCTGCACAAATTAGTCATAAAATATGATCTGATCTTCATCTAAGTCACAACAATAGACAATCACAGTTTGCTTAACTAATAACACAAAGAATTAAATGTTACCATGTTTTTATTGAACACACCATGTAAACATTCACAGTGCAGGTGGAAAAAGTATGTGAACCCTTGGATTTAATAACTGGTTAAACCTCCTTTGGCAGCAATAACTTCAACCAAACGTTTCCTGTAGTTGAAGATCAGACGTGCACAACGGTCAGGAGTAATTCTTGACCATTCCTCTTTACAGAACAGTTTCAGTTCAGCAATATTCTTGGGATGTCTGGTAGACATAATAGGTATTGCCGTATCGACCGGCTCTATAAACAAATCACATGATCTAACCCCTCAGATGAACACCGTAAAAAATAAAAACTGTGCTAAATAAACAATTTCTTTGTCACTTTACATCATAAAAGTACAACAGCAAGCGATCAAAAAGGCTTATGCCCACCAAAATAGTACAAATCTAACCATCACCTCATCCCACAAAAAATAAACCCCTACATAAGACAATCGCCCAAAAAATAAAAAAAAACTATGGCTCAGAATATGGAGACACTAAAACATCATTTTTTTGTTTTAAAAAAGCTGTTATTGTGTAAAACTTAAGTAAATTTAAAAAAGTATACATATTAGGTATCGCTGCGTCTGTAATAACCTTCTCTATAAAAATATCACAAGACCTAACACCTCAGAAGAACACCGTAAAAAAAAAAAATTTAACGGTGTAAAAAAAGCAATTTTTTGTCACCTTACATCACAAAAAGTAACAATCAAACCGTCATCTCATCCCGCAAAAAATTAGACCCTACCTAAGATAATAGCCCAAATATTGAAAAAACTATGTCTCTCAGACTATGGAGACACTAAATCAAAATAAAAACGGTGTAAAAAAAGCTATTTTTTGTCACCTTACATCACAAAAAGTGTAATAGCAAGCAATCAAAAAGTCATACGCACCCCAAAATAGTGCCAATCAAGCCGTCATCTATTCCCGCACAAATCAAACCCCACCAAGATAATCGGCAAAAAACTGAAAAAACTATGGCTCTCAGACTATGGAGACACTAAAACATGATTTTTTTTGTTTCAAAAATAAAATCATTGTGTAAAATTTACAGAAATAAAAAAATTGTATACATATTAAGTATCGCCGCATCCGTGACTACCTGCTCTACAAAAATACCACATCAGCTAACTTGTCAGATGAATTTTGTAAATAACAAAAAATAAAAACAGTTCGAAAACAGCTATTTATTGTTACCTTGCCTCACAAAAAGTGTAATATAGAGCAGACAAAAATCATATGTACCCTAAACTAGTGCCAACAAAACTGCCACCCTATCCTGTAGTTTCTAAAATGGGGTCACTTTTTTGGAGTTTATACTCTAGGGGGGCATCAGGGGTGCTTCAAATAGAACATGGTGTCAAAAAACCAGTCCAGCAAAACCTGCCTTCCAAAAAACATATGGCATTCCTTTCCTTCTGTGCCCTGCCGTGTGCCCGTACAGAAGTTTACGGCTACATATGGGGTGTTTCTGTAAACTTCAGAATCAGGGCCATAAATATTGAGTTTATTTTGGCTGTTAACCCTGCTTTGTTACTGGAAAAAAATTATTAAAATGGAAAATCTGCCAAAAAAGTGACATTTTGAAATTGTATCTCTATTTTCCATTAATTCTTGTGGAACACCTAAAGGGTTAACAAAGTTTGTAAAATCAGTTTTGATTACCTTGACGGGTGTAGATTCTAGAATGGGGTCATTTTTGGGTCGTTTCTATTATGTAAGCCTCACAAAGTGACAAAACGTCTAACCCTTTTAACATCCCCAAAAAATAAAATGCCATTCCTAAAATGATCCAAACATGAAGTAGATATATGCGGAATGTAAAGTAATAACTATTTTTGTAGGTATTACTATGTATTATAGAAGTTGAGAAATTGAAACTAAAAAATTTGCAAATTTTTCAAACTTTTTGGTAAAGTTGGTATTTTTTATAAATAAAATTGAATTTTTTTTACTCCATTTTACCAGTGTCATGAAGTACAATATATGACGAAAAAATTATCATAGAGTGGCCTGTATAAGTCAAAGCATTTTAAAGTTATTACCACATAAAGTGACATTGGTCAGATTTGCAAAAAATGGCCTGGCCCTTAAGGTGAAAATGAGCCAGGTCCCTAAGGGGTTAATTAAATTGAATGCACCCCCAAATTTATTTTTACATTTTGACCATGTTGGAAACTGAAAATACATAAATGGACGATTGAGGCTTGATGCTCAATTTCAACATAACAAACATAGGTAGATTACTGCCCTACCTTGAGTATTCTAGTAATCACATATATATGCTGGTTTAATTACATTTTACAATCCCCCCCAAAAAAATAGTATTCCAACCATATGGAAACTTAATAAACAGACAACTGAGGCTTGAGCTCAATTTTAACTTAACTCACACAGGTAGATTGGTGCCACACCATGGGTATTGCTGCAGTAATTATGCACTTTATATATGCAGCTGAATTTAATTGAAAAACCCCTCCAAAAGAAATATTACCGTATTTTTTGCTGTATAAGACGCACCGGCCTATAAGACGCACCTAGGTTTTTGAGGAGGAAAATAAGAAAAAAAAATTTTGAACCAAAAGGTGTGCTTTTGGTGGGTTTTGAACTAATTGTGGTCTGTGGATGGCACTGTTATGGGGGATCTGTGGGTGACGTACTTTTTTGGGCAGGAAAAAGTGCGTCTTATACGGCAAAAAATATGGTAAGTTGCAACCGTGTGGAAGCCAACTTAACAGACACACAGGTATATTGCTGACACACCATGGGCATTGCTGCAGTAATCATGTATATATGCTGCTTAATTAAATAAAAAACAGCCCCCCCCAAAAAAAAAATATGCAAACATTTTTTTAATTTAATATCGTAAATACGTAAATAGATGACTGAGGCTTGGCACTCTATTTTAACTTAACACACACAAGTAGATTGTTGACACACTGTAGGTATTACTGCAGTAATAATGTTTATATGTCACTTAATTAAATTGAAAGCACCCCCCAAAATAAATAAACAGCTACACTCTCTATTTTTGGATGGTTTATAGGCCTATGAGTGCAGCTTTGCCACTACATTAATTGTTGTTTGTATTATTTATTTTTTTGTCAACAGGGTTGTCTCATTAACACTACCCCTTTCTATGATAGCGAGAACTAACTATTGCCAACTGCCAAGAACATACGCGGGCATATCCACGCACCGCTTATAAAGCATAGTTCATTTGGCAGTTTCTGTGAAGGTACATTTTCTCTCTCCATGATTGATAAGCATGATGTAAGAGTTGCACTGATGGGCTATCTACCAATCAAATGCTTCCCCTGACAATCATTATATCATAAAATCTCATACAGGATGATGAAGAATGAATGAAATGCAATCACCTCTACCCTCCCCTCTCACAGCGTGCAGTATAATAGATACAGTGATAAACTGCAGCTGCATCTCCCCTCCTACCCCTCTTCCCCATCTTATATTGACTATTTTACTCTTGAAGGACTTTGGGTGGACTAAGGGTGTAAAAGGTGTCACTTAACCATAACTGTCATGCTACACAGCTTTATATATTTATTGTATTGTCGATTTATGCAAAGAAAAGTGTGTGCCTCCATAGTTATTATTATAGAGTCCTCAGGAGGGAAGATGCAGAAGGGACTTTTATGTTGTTACTTTTCCAGGGAGTAGTAATGATTTACAAGCTTTTTAGTGTAGTCCCTGACCTACAGCAAAATGCTAACTACTCACATTTGGAAAGTGCTCACTACCATCTCCAATTACTCTGAAGTAAAAGTCATTTTGAGACTTGAACATATTTAGACTCCTCAGTCGAATTGTGGAGGGTGGATATTACTGTTGCATTATTTCACCTCTTGCACATGATTCTGCATGACCTGAGACCAGGCAGAACTGTCACAGCGGCTTCAGCAATCAAAACTAATCACAATGAACAAATCATAACAAAATTAAAATTTATTTTATTAACATTACTTTTATTTTTATTAATTTTTTTCCCCACTGGATAGTTATTAATGGTACACACTCAGATTGGGACACTGTCACTAGGGGGGTACCACAGGGATCAGTATTAGACTCTATTCTCTTCAATATATTTATGAATTATCTTGTAGAAGGCTTGCATAGTAAAATAGCAATTTTTGCAGATGTTACTAAACTAAGTAATTAACACAAAAGAGTAGTGATGGACGAACATCTGCCGGGACGGTTCGCGAACGCGATAAAATGTTCGCGAACCGCAAGTTCGCGGCGGGTCCCATTCATTTTAATGGCAGGCGAACCTGAAAAACCTTCAGCTCATATTTGCAGCCAAGAAATAATTACTAGAAGTGCACAAATAGTCCCACAACATGGACAGTGACATAACAGATGTATTATTTGAATCTCCATTCATTATTTTTTTCAATGCAAAATATCGGCAATATAATTTTTACGTATGCGCATGTGCAAATGCACTGTACAGTACCCAAATGCACTATAAAGAAAGTATATTGGAATATAACACCCCGCTTCAATCACTTTTTGGGGGGGACTGGTATATCACACCAGTAGAAATTATTTGTTCCAATAACGCTTGTCCCTCTATATAGCTGCAGTATCGCAGCAGAACCGCATACAACTGCCGCACAATACAAATGCACTATAATACACTGTCTAACATAGAAAGTATATTATAACATTGTACAAGGAAGGCAATCCATTAGAATATACATAAAGATAAAACGTAACCTTTAATAATGTTACTATGAGGGTCCATTCACACGTCCGTAAGTGTTTTGCAGATCTGCAAAACACAGACACCGGCAATGTGCATTCCGCAATTTGTGGACCGCACATCGCCGGCACTCTCATAGAAAATGCCTAATCTTGTCTGCAATTGCGGACAAGAATAGGACATGTTCTATTTTTGGGCGGAAACAGAAGCACAGATGCGAAAGTGCGTATCCGCAAATGCGGATGCAGGCAGCACATTACGGCCCCATTGAACATGAATGGGTCTGCACCTGTTCCGCAAAATTGAGGAACGGAGGTGGACCCATTTTGCGGATGTGTGAATGGAAAATATATCCCTCAAAATGAAAATAAATAAAATTATGAAAGTTAAAGGGGTTCTGCACTTTGTTTTAACTGATGATCTATCCTCTGGCTAGATCATCAGCATCTGATCGGCGGGGGTCCGACACCCAGGACCCCCGCCGATTAGCTGTTTGAGAAGGCAGCGGCGCTCCAGCAGCGCCGCGGCTTTCTCGCTGTTTACCGCTGGCCCAGTGACGTCACAACTAGTATCAACTAGCGTGGGCGGGGCTAAGCTCCATTCAAGTGAACAGAGCTTAGCCCTGCCCACGCTAGTTGATACTAGTCGTGACGTCATTTGGCCAGCGGTAAACAGCGAGAAGGCCGCGCCGCTGCCTTCTCAAACAGCTGATCGGCGGGGGCCCCTCGTGTCGGACTCCCGCCGATCAGATGCTGATAATCTATCCAGATGATAGATTATCAGTTCAAACAAAGTGCAGAATCCTTTTAAGCAAAAAGCATAGATGTGGTCGGCAATAACAAGTGCTCGGCGGCACTAAATCAGGTGCTCGGTGGCACCAAATCAGAAACCATATCTCCTACCACAATCCGGGGGTTCCAGTGCACATCCATGAATCCCGGAGGGAAAGCAAAAACATTGATCCCTGGGCTAGATGATGATGTGGTATTGAAGGACAGGGCGGGCAAAGAACTGTCCCTGATATTGCCCTACAGGGGGAGCTATTCTGGCCCTGATAGCCTAACCACAGACCACCCGCCCTGATAAGAGCGACCCCGTCCGGAACCTTCCCCTATATAAAAATGGCCCCTAGGCCCCTGACTTCCAGGTGATCACTATATAGATCTATGTGTTTTTGACTCATTATAAAAGTATAAGTATATCGCACCCCTCTGTGTATCACACCTATCGATAGCCCACCTATACTAGTCCTTCAAATGACTTTTGTGGCCCTATTAGCTAGCCTTTGGTGTCCCTAACAGCCTGTCCTTGCTCCACACAGCAACCTCTCCCAACACTGGCAAAAGACTGAATGTGAAATGGCGGTAGGGGGTATGTCCATGTGCTGAAATGTCTCAATTGGCTGTCCTGTACCACCTGATGGAAGTGTCATGGGTCAAAGTTCTTCATAATGTAAAAGAATATGGTGGGTGCAAATTTCTCCATATGTTCGCATGTTTGGCGAATTGCGAACACGCAAAGTTCACTGCGAAACGATCGCCGGGCGAACCGCAAGGCCATCTCTACAAAAGAGGACCGTATACTGCATATATACTACAGAGGGCAGTATGCTGTATATATACTACAAAGAACATTACAGTGTAGTGTATATATACACTACAGAGGACAGTATAGTGTGTATATATACTACAGAGGACAGAATTGTGTATATATACTACAGAGGACAGTATACTGCTACAGATGGATCTGGATAGTTTGGAGGTTTGGGCAGAGAAGTGGCAGATGAGGTTTAACACTGACAAATGTAAGGTTATGCACATGGGAAGGAATAATGCAAGTCACCAGTACATACTAAATGGTAAAACACTGGGTAACACTATAAATATAGAGAAACCACGACACTCGATAACTCGTTTTTCAAAATTCTATTCATTTATTTGTTGTCCATCCCAAAAGGATCTTTTTTAATAGCAATTGGCCAAGATCCTTTTGGGATGGACAACAAATAGATTAATTGAATTTTGTAAAACGAGTTATCGAGTGCCGTGGTTTCTCTATATTTATTGTGATTGACCCCTTCCACTGAGCACCGCATATTATACCCAGGAGTGCCATCCACTATAATCAAAATATATACACTGGGTAACACTGACACGGAAAAGGACTTAGAAATTTTTGCGAACAGCAAACTAAGCTGTAGAAACCAGTGTCAGGAAGCTGCTGCCAAGGAAAATAACTGAAATAAAGTGGCCTAAATGGGAGGAAATGCTCAAAAACCCCAAACACTGTTTATAACAGGGGGAGCAATTCCTCCGCATGTGATCCGTTGCTAACGGCAATTCCCAGCAATGCATACAATGGAGGATGTTGGCAGCGGACCACATGCACCACAATAGCATCCTACACAAGATGGGATAATGTGTGGATGTGAATATAAAAATACATAAATCACTGCGAAAGGTGCACCACAATGATATGCAACTGACAACACTGGCTAATTCCTCAAGCTGATGTTAAGAACTGAGACTTTAGCCAATGTATTCATGTCAGAAACACATCGGAGCCCTTTTGCACCTTCATCAAGGTATCTCAGTAAAGCATGGGTTCCTAGCACTAGATTACCTCTGCAGTGTGAACACGGTCTGAGAGGTGCCAAGATACAACTTACAGCCAAGCTCCCACATACCTCTATAGTGAGATCACTCATGTAGTAGATGATAAGGATGTACGCCCCACCTATAACAGGCCATGGCACACAGGCTACCAGGTGCAACAGAATGTTGCCAGCAGTACACAATGGCACATTCTAAACATATCAAGAAAAATAACAGAAATAAAGTGGCCTAAATAGGAGGAAATGCTCAAATGCTGCTGCCAAGGCCAATAAGATAATGGGTTGCATCAGAAGGGGCATAGATGCTCGTGATAAGAACATAGTCCTACGACTTTACAAATCGCTAGTCAGACCACACATGGAGTACTGTGTACAGTTCTGGGCTCCTGTGAACAGGGCAGACATAGCAGAGCTGGAGAAGGTCCAGAGGAGGGCATCTAAAGTAATAATGAATGGGTGGACTACAGTACCCTGAAAGACTATCAAAATTAGGGTTATTCACTTTAGAAAAAAAGACGACTGAGGGGAGATCTAATTACTGTATAAATATATCAGGGGTCAGTACAGAGATCTCTCCCATCAGCTATTTATTCCCAGGAGGGTGACTGTGACGAGGGGACATCCTCTGCGTCTGGAGGAAAGAAGGTTTGTACACAAACATAGAAGAGGATTCTTTACGGTAAGAGCAGTGAGACTATGGAACTCTCTGCCTGAGGAGGTGGTGATGGTGAGTTCACTAAAAGAGTTCAAGAGGGGCCTGGATGTATTTCTGGAGTGTAATAATATTACAGGCTATAGCTACTAGAGAGGGATCGTTGATCCAGCGAGGTATTCTGATTGCCTAATTGGAGTCAGGAAGGAATTTTTTCTCCTAAAAGAAGGAAAATCGGCTTCTACCTCACAGGTTTTTTTTTTGCCTTCCTCTGAAGAACTTGCCAGGATAACAGGCTGAACTGGATGGACAGATATATATTTAATTTTTTTTTATTTTTTATTTTTTAAAATTTTATTGAATAAATCAGTACAATACAAAAATAGAACAGAAGAGAAGTAAACAAACTCCTCTACTCATATATATAAGAAAATGGAATACAGGTCTGTCAAATATCACATATACAGTAAGTATGATAAGCTAGCATCCAAGGGGTTAATCTGTATAGAATATCTCATGGAACATATGGAAAGTACACTTCAGAAAAAGCACATTTAAGAGCCAGGTAGCAATTATTGATCCAAAATGTCTGTTAGATACCTTAGGTCTTAATGATACGTTCCATCCGAGACGGTCCCGAGCGGGAGCAGCATCACCGTCTGAGCAACTCAACGTCCAACAATCCAAGAAGGGTTAGGAGATAAGTGGATGGGGAGATAGGTGGAGTAGGCCCTAGATGCTGTATATCTAATGATAATGTTGATAGTGCTAAACTCTGTCTAATAGCCCCTAAAGGAAATCCATTGCCTCCAGTTCTTTAGAAACTTTTGATGAGATCTCAATTCCCATGAGGATAACTCCTCTAATCTGTAAATTTGATCTATTTTCTGATACCATTGATCCAAAGAAGGAACTTCGGAGGATAACCATAGTGTAGGGATCAGCAATTTTGCAGCATTCACTAGATGTTTGAAAAGAAGTAGGTTAGGGGGGGAGGGGTTACGAGGATAAAGATTCAGGAGGGCAACTTCCGGAGATGGAGTAATATTGGAATTGCAAATCTTGTTACTGATTTGAAAAACCTTTTCCCACCAATTAAGTAAAATTGGGCAGGTCCACCATATGTGGATAAAAGCGCCCCTTTCTTTTGAGCATCTCCAACATGTGTCAGATGCTGTAACTGAATATAAGCATGTCTTGTCGGGGGTTTTATACCATCTTGAAATGATTTTATAGTTATTCTCCTGAATCCTGATACATCTTGAAGATTTGTGTGAAGAGTTATATATGATGCCGGTATCTTCCGGTGAGAGACTTATATTTAGGTCTTTTTCCCAAAGTCTTATGAAAGCAGGCGTTAGTGCTTCAGGAGGAGTTCTCAGCCTGTTGTACCATTGTGAGATCAGTTTATGTGGGGTGGAATCACGAGAGATAATATGTTCAAGCCAGGTAATAGGGCGTAACAATGTGTGCAAATGTACGTTTTGAGACATGTATGCCCCTAAGAAATGGAGCCCATTAAAACTTGAAAGAGGGCTTTTTAGGAGATCACATATCTCTTTTATGGAGAGTAGTTTGCCTTCTTTGTATAAATCTATCAGTCTCAGATTAGACTGAGTAATTTCAGTGGGAAGGCTGCTTTGTAAGGCCTGGGGGGCTAGGTGAAAAATATCTTCTATTTTGAGGACAGGAGAAGGGAGTGGAGAGCTTAAGGGCGATTTTTGTAAGGTGTACCACGCATTCAGAGTGGCTTTCATAACTGGAGTAATATTAGGATGAGGGGGCAGTGGAGACATGCGTCCCAGTAGGGCCGCTCTGAACGGAAGTCCCAACAGGGACTCTTCCATTGGGACCCAAGATTTCTGCTTGGGGGCCGTTAACCAGTCTACTACTCTTGTGAGTAAAATAGCTCTGCCATATAGTTCAGGGTCTGGTAAAGCTATTCCTCCCCTCTCTCTCGGATAAGACAAAGATTTGTAAGACGCTCTGGCCTTTTTCTTGTTCCATATAAAGGAACGGAACATGGACTTGAGTTTAGAGTAATATGTGGAAGGAACGGGGATTGGTAAGGTTTGTTGGAGGTAGGTAAGTTTAGGGATGATGAGCGACATTAATATGTTTTTCCTCCCGAACCACGAGAGTATAGGGATATCAAGAGAAGTTAAATCTTCCTCCAATTTATTTTGGAGAGGGATATAGTTCAGGTTAAAGAGTTGATTGGGATCTGTACTCATTTTGATGCCTAGATAGGTTAGATAAGGAGAGGACCAGTTAAATGGCGAACACGCTTCTAGCTGACTTTTCAAAGACTTTTTAAGTCCTGTGGATATTATTAGTGATTTATTGTGATTCACCTTGAAATTAGAAAGTAATCCATATGTTTCAAAATGGTCATAAATTTTCGGGAGAGCCATTTCGGGGTTACTTATTATTAAAAGCAAGTCGTCCGCGAATGCGGCTACTTTGTGCTGTTGGTCTCCCAAATTTATTCCCAATATGTCAACATCCATCCGAATAGTCTGTAGAAGAGGTTCTAAGGCAAGAACGAACAGGAGGGGAGATAGAGGGCAGCCTTGTCGGGTGCCATTACTAATTCTAAAAGAATTTGACAGGGTATCATTGACCCTTACTGAAGCTGAGGCATGTTGATACATTGCTTTTATTGCTGCTATAAAGGGGAGGGGGAAATTACGAGATTGCAGCGCCGCATACATGAAGGACCAGTTGACTCTGTCAAATGCCTTCTCAGCATCTGTGCTGAGAAGGACCAAAGGTATGCCTTTCCTCTTGACATAGTATATAATGTTGAGGATACGAGCCGTGTTATCTTTCCCTTCTCTTTTTTTCACGAAACCTACTTGGTCTCTGTGGATTAATGATGGGAGAAATTTTGATAATCTGTTTGCGAGCATCTTAGCTAGAAGTTTTAAATCAATATTGAGAAGAGAGATGGGCCTATAGTTGGGACACATAGAATGATCTTTACCTTCCTTGGGTATTAAGGTAATGTGAGCTTTGGTCATGTCCGTCGATAATGGTATGCCCCGCAGGGCGCTATTGTATACTGGTATAAGATGTGGGATTAGTACTTCATGAAAAGACAAGTAGTAGGGTATGGGGAACCCATCCGGGCCTGGGCATTTCCCTTTGGGGGAGTTTTTGATGGCTTGTAGGAGTTCATCTGAAGAAAATGGTGAAGCTAAGTGAGCTTTATCCTGTTCCGAGAGAGAGGAGAGGGCCAAACCACTAAAGTATGAAGTAAGAGATGGCGGGACCACTGTATCCTCGGAGGAAGGTTGCATTGGATTAATATTATAAAGAGATTCGTAATAGTCTCTAAATAATGAAGCAATTTTACTTGGTTCAAAGGTTAGAGCACCCTCTGGGGTCTTTAGTTTATGTATGTAATTATTTAGTTTTCGACGTTTAAGTCTGGACATCATATATCGAGAAGCTTTATTTCCGTGGGCAAATATTTTATATTGTGAATGTAGGTAAAGTTTGGCAGAGGCCGTGTTTAACAGATTTTTGATAGCAGCCCTACATGAAGAGAGTTCCATTAAGTGTGATTCTAATTGGGATTTTTTGTGGACACTCTCCAGGTGACTAATTTTTTCATATAGGGCGTCTAACTGTTTTTGTCTCTCTTTTTTGAGATGGGCCCCTAAACTGATACAGTGGCCCCTTATAAATGCTTTATGGGCATCCCAAATTGATTGAGGACGAAACCTCAGGAGTACAGTTTGTTTTAAAATATTCTTCAAGAAGGTCTTTTAGTTTAGATTTAGTGGCTGGTAGATTGGTGAGTTGCTCATTGAATCGCCAATGACTGGAGGGTTTATGGTTAAGGGGAGATTTCATATGTAAGTATATGGGGGCATGATCCGAGAGGATTATAGATCCTATATCAGCTCTAGAGCATAAATGGAGATGTTCCTTTGAGATGAATAAATGATCTAGACGTTGATACGATCTGTGTAGTGATGAATAGAAAGTGTAATCTCTAGAATCCGGATACATGGTGCGCCAGACATCTATTAGGTGGGCCTTGGCTAGTGACCTTAATAGAGAACGGATTCCCTTTTGGGATTGGGCTGATTTGTGTGAGGAGGAGTCAATGAAGGGGTTTATGACTAGGTTAAAATCCCCCCCAACTACTGTAATGCCATCCCTAAAAGACTCTATTTTTAGTAGAATTGACTTGAGCCAGGATATCTGACGTTTGTTTGGAGCGTAGATATTTATAAAGGTATATAGGTGTTGGCCTATCTTGCCTTTAATCATAATAAAACGACCTTCCGGGTCACATAGCTGATCATCTAAGATGAAGGGTATCTTGCTCTGGAAGCCGATACTGACTCCTTTAGAGTTTGACTTGGGGGAACCACAATGAAACCACGTAGGATAAAATGAGAAGGATAAATTGGGGAAGTGTTGGGACTTAAAATGTGTTTCTTGTAAAAAGATTACGTTCACTTTGTCTCTCCTCAACATCCCAAAAATCTGGCTCCGCTTAGAAGGTGAGTTGCAGCCCTTAACGTTATAAGAGGCAATGCTAATAGCCATTATGGGGGTGACGAGGAGTGGCAGAGCAACGAGTCAAATACTTATGAAAGAATTTAAGGAAAGTGAACTGCTCAGAGTACTTAACGTTTAAATGAGACGACAGTGCTGGAAGCCGCCGACTCGGAGGTAGGATGGACCGCCTCGGATGGACATACCACAGACAAATACAAATTGAACAAAAGAGAAACTACAAGAACCATACTCAATGGGTCTTGAATGACTTATCAAGTGGGGGAAAGTGGCAAATGCCATTTGTAGACCCGGTTCACAACACTAATTAACATCTTAGCTAGTGATTACAATTAGTTATTATTATTAAGGGTAAATAGGATTAAATTAAATGGGCTGTGCCTTGAGCACATAAGGTTTATCCTCACCGGTGAACCAAAATGAAGCCAGGGGCCGCTGAATACATAAAAGTATAACAAAACTTAAGCGTTGGTAAAGCAGTGTGACATTATGATACCAGCCACACATTAAATCATCGCAGAGAAAGAGAACACGGCGCTAATGCGTGGTCGAGAGCACCGTCAGTGACCAACAAGTATATGATCAGGTCTCGTTAAACAAGGGATATTTGAGGGTCATATTTCAAACATGATGTAACTATAAGCCTAAGGCCGCTGAATACATAGGAAATAAAACCTAAATAGAGCGAATAAAGTATGATCCTATGCTGCCGGTTACACACTGAATCATCGCCCAAATAAGAAAGCACATAGACCGTGTGTCGCCGGGAGCAACGTCAGAGACTGCTGAAAACAGACCTCAGCTTCATTGCTCTGAAACTAGCACCCAAAGGTGATTTCAACTATGGTGTAGGTATAAGCTCACGGTCACTTGGTACATATAGGATAGAGCATAGACAGTATGAATAAGCATGACTGTACATTGCCGGCTACCCACTGAATCATCGCATCAATAAGAAAGCACAGAGACACTGCGTAGCCGGGAGTGCTGACAGGGATCACTGTCTACCAGTTAGAACTACAACACTCTAAAAATACTGTCCATAAGTGGTTTTCAAAAGAGGCTTATTTATAAGCTTAAGGCCGCTGGGTACACAGATGATAGAGCATAGGTAATTCGGATATGCACAACATCCCACTGCCGGCCACACACTGAATCATCGCATAGAAAGGTAAGCACAGAGTCACTGTGGGACCGGGAGTAACGTCTAGGATGCCTGGATACACGACAAAACCACCCTGCTTTAAAAATAGTATCTGGACGTAATTACACGCACGGCATATAAATCAGCTTACGGCCGCTTGATACATAAAGAATAAGGCACTGGCAATGTAAATAGCAAAGATATTTTGCTGCCGGATATACACTGAGTCACCACATACACGAGCAAGCACAGAAGCAATGTGTAGCCGGGAGCGACATTAGAGACTACTAGGTGCATATATAAAGAAAGAGAAGGAAGAGGAAGTTAAGCAGAGTAACTCAGGGTATAGATAATGGAGTCGAGGGTAGAGATATAGAAATAGAGGATTTTGCATCTTATACTCAGCATAAGTAACAAGAAGATACAAGAAGAGTTCTTTTTGTGTCTCAGGCGACATCCGTAGATATACGCCTTGGGGTAATAGGATGATTTCTCTTCTTCTCCTTTTGTCTTTGGGCTTTAGGTGTGCCTCTCAATTCAAAGGGCGGAATCCTAGGAAGCTCCGGTAGCAATGCGAGTTCTTGTACTGTATCCCAGTCCTCGATTTCTATGGGAGCAATATCCAGGATGTCAAATGCAGGCCCTAAGTCCTGATGAGATTTGATGGAGATCTTCCTGCCTTGGAAGGAGAAGGCTAATCCAAATGGAAATTGCCAGCGGTATAATATCTTTTGGTTTCGAAGCCAATCTGTGAGGGGCTTGAGGGCCCTTCTTTTCTGAAGGGTCATTGGGGCTAAATCTTGAAAAATACTTATCGGCACCCCATTGTGCTTCACTCCATTTGGCAATCTTGCTTTGTTGATTATGGCCTCCTTGTCTTGGAATTGGAGGAAACGGCATATAATGTCTCGAGGGGGCTCATTGCCTTTAGGTTTTGGGCGCAAAGCTCGGTGAGCCCGTTTGATGATAATTGAGGCAGAGCGTTCTGGGCCTAAAAGGCTTTCACAGATCTCTTTGATTATATCGGTAGAGTCCTGTGGGGCTTCCGTTTCTGGGATCCCTCTGAAACGTAAGTTGTTTCTTCTCCCACGGTTTTCTTGGTCCTCCAGGGCGTTAAATGCAGCATTAAGGTGCGTTTGGCAGTTCTGTAAGCTTTTAGTTGTAGCCATCTGAAAGTCCAGAATTGCGGCCTGGTTAGATTCAAGGGCTTCTACCCTACCGCCCACGTGCCTAACGTCCTGTCTGAGGGAAGAAAGCTCGCTCACCAGAGGTTCCATTGCTCTTTGAAGAGCTGAATCCAGGTATTTTCTGGAAATCGGGAGGTGTTTACGATGTTTCTGATCCTCTACCTCGCTGCCATCAGCTTGGCATTCTGATTCGCTCTCCTCAGTTTCTTTATGAGAATCTTGCGCCATTTTTGCTTCTCTTGCCGCGCAAATTGCCGCCGTTTTTTTAACAAACTTATCCATGTCTCCGCAGTTTGTAGTTTGCTTGTGTGAAAGGGACGAGTCTCCCGTTCTCTGCTGGCCTATTTTTACCATTTTTAAAGCTTAATAGCCAACATTAGCTGATGTGAAGCCGGGTCTGATCTGCAGAGCTCAGCCCCGCACGCCCATTCCTGTTCGGCGCAAGCTCTTTCCCCCCAGGTTCAGACTTTTAGAACATTTTATGAACGTGGGGGATTACTGCTGTAATTTTAGGATACCGTCCCTTTAATTCTGCCGCCTTCACCTAGGGGATATCCTTATATTTAAAGTTCACTGATGTAATCCTTCTTGCAATGCCACTTGTAATATTATCAGCAGGATTTTAATTTTTTTTTTCAGGTCCTCAGGGCAGTTATCAGCCCCACAATGGTGCCTTATGTTCAGCCTAATAATCAGGGACTGGGCTCAGAGCTGACACTGCACTCGGTGTTTATAAAGTTTAATTATTGGGGCCTCTCACAGGGGTGAACAGTCCCTTCACTTGCAGACCGCCAGGGTAGTTGCGCGCCTTATTTTCGCAGCGCTGGCAGCTTCTCCCTTCAGATGCCGGGAAGCAGGTGCCTACAAAGCCAGCTTTTAAAACTTATTCTTGCTGAGTCAAAAAAGGGTTACTGTCCCTTTAAACTGACGATTTTCAGTACTGGCACTCAAGTTGGTTCTGTGGGTCCAGTAGCTGGAGCCCGGCGTGTTACAGCAGGAGTCTAACTGGTGGTTGTTAGGGGCCACCCTGTGGATCGGGGTTTAGAGAGCAAGGTGGGTACCTTTATGCTAACGATCCGGCGACAGTTAGTGGTTCCTTGCTGCCGAGCGATGCGGTGATCGGGTCCCCAATAAGGCGCCTGCTTGGTGTTTCTGTCGCGATGTCACGCCGTCTTCAGAAGCTTCCTGGGGCCGCTTACAGTGTTCGGCAGGGATGCAGCGCTAGATCGATCCCTGCGCTTGTATTGATGTAGTCTCTGGGCTGGCGGTGGTGCGGACAGTAGGCTGCCGTGCAGGAACAAATCCAGGCCGCGGATGTGCCACACTACCCGGCCGCAGTAGAAGTAAGATGGCGTCTGCTCGGTAATGGCCGCTTCAGGCGCGATGTCACGCCAGCCGGCAAAGCTCACTGTAGCCGCATGAAACTCACGGCGACAGCGCGACACTTGCCCCTTCTCAGCGCCGGCACGGATGCTTCTCCTGCGGGTGATCCGACCCAGGAAACTACCGCACCAGGCCGAATCCAGGCCGCGGCTGCACCACACCACTAGGCCTCAGTAGTAACTCCGGCTATGGACGGGTGAGTGACTCGAGGAAGGTCTCAAAATAAAGGTGGCTGAGGGTACAGTCCCAGGGTGACTGAAATAGGGTCTTTCAAGCCTAAAAAGATCGTAGATGGGCTTTGATTGAGAAACTCTCAGGAGAGCTGCACTGAGAGGCGTCTTCCTCTTTCCGCGGCTAGCCACGCCCCGACAGTTATATTTTTTCAGCCTCACAACATACACTCACCTAAAGAATTATTAGGAACACCATACTAATACGGTGTTGGACCCCCTTTTGCCTTCAGAACTGCTCAGGTAGCCCGTGGCATTTAAACGATGGCCAATTGGCACTAAGGGGCCTAAAGTGTGCCCAGAAAACATCCCCCACACCATTACACCACCACCACCAGCCTGCACAGTGGTAACAAGGCATGATGGATACATGTTCTCATTCTGTTTACGCCAAATTCGGACTCTACCATTTGAATGTCTAAACAGAAATCGAGACTCAGAAGACTAGGCAACATTTTTTCAATCTTCAACAATCCAATTTTGTTGAGCTCGTGCAAATTGTAGCCTCTTTTTCCTATTTGTAGTGGAGATGAGTGGTACCCGGTGGGGTCTTCTGCTGTTGTAGCCCATCCGCCTCAAGGATGTGCGTGTTGTGGCTTCACAAATGCTTTGCTGCATACCTCGGTTGTAACGAGTGGTTATTTCAGTCAACGTTGCTCTTCTATCAGCTTGAATCAGTCGGCCCATTCTCCTCTGACCTCTAGCATCAACAAGGCATTTTCGCCCACAGGACTGCCACATACTGGAGGTTTTTCCCTTTTCACACCATTCTTTGTAAACCCTAGAAATCGTTGTGCGTGAGAATCCCAGTAACTGAGCAGATTGTGAAATACTCAGACCCGTCTGGCACCAACAACCATGCCACGCTCAAAATTGCTTAACTCACCTTTCTTTCCCATTCTGACATTCAGTTTGGAGTTCAGGAGATTGTCTTGACCAGGACCACAACCCTACATGCATTGAAGCAACTGCCATGTGATTGGTTGACTAGATAATCGCATTAATGAGAAATAGAACAGGTGTTCCTAATAAATCTTTAGGTGAGTGTATGTATTATGAGACTTAGGTCTCATGCACACGACCGTCCCATTTTTTGCGGTCCGCAAACCGCAGATCCGAAAAAAATGGAAGCCGTCCATGTGCATTACGCAATTTGCAGAACGGAACAGGCGGCCCATTGTAGAAATGCTTATTCTTGTCCGCAAAACGGACAAGAATAGGACATGTTATATTTTTTTTGCGGGGCTACGGAACGGAGCAACGGACAAGGAATGCGTGTCCGCATCTTTTGCAGCTCCATTGAAGTGAATGGGTTGGCAAACAACGGCCGTGTGCATAAAGCCTTACCAGAAAACACAATTTCATACAATTTATATTTGCACTAAAGCTAGTTGTTAAGGCAGTGGATAAGATGCATAAGACCAGATCATTGCATCAGCTTTTCTGTGGTTAACCAACCTAGAATAATGTAAACTAGATTGAGCCTTGACAATTCCTTCCAGCCATCCCCTACATATGACTATATACTTTCCTTATCTTTCCTATTCTTTAGTTTCCTTATATCCTTATTTCCATAAATACAAGCACAGAGCATTCTCCAGGTTCCTCTCTAATCACTCAAAGGAACTCGCATGTCATTTTAGCTTCAGTTATTTCATTTGTAAAACTCGTCTCCTCTGCCAAAAAAGACTTAACATATTCTAACTATTTAATTGGTTTGATCAATGCCCGAAGTGCATTTTACTCATTAACATGAAATTAACATTTATAAGAAAAAGTGCACATAAATTTTTCTACTTTGGCTGAATATTTACTCAGCACAAAGAAAGTACAAAAGTAGATATATAAACTATGGAAGACCTTTTACCGAATCAGTCATGTTTTCCATATGGGTTCTGGACCCCGCAGCTCACCCCATTGACCCTGTCTGCTCTTTTGGACTATCTAAAGAGAGTTCTTTTATATTTTACATATTGAAATATGGAGACAATATGGTACAGGGTGGCTAAAAGATGCCCTCGGAACTGTACCTTATTGAAATAGAACCAACCAGCATGGTATCATATTCCAGAATTGCTCTGTTTTATGCATCCCAATGCAGTATCTGTAACAGGGCCCCCACCTACCATATGCCATCCATAATACTGACGTGACAAAAAGGATTGCTATGCAATGAATATATCATTCTAAATGAAAAACTATTCTACTATACAGTACATGCAATATAAATATTTGTTATGTACATTAAATTTTCCTCTCTGGTAGCATCTCCTGCATTCAGAGGTGAACTAACATGCTAAGGACACTATATAAAATAGATACAATTGATTTGATACACAAATCATGGAGTACTAAGGATGAATCGAAATCCCAATCTATCAAGTCACTTTTATTATAATTTTTTTCAGTTTTTTATCTTTATAGTGCACTAAATCAGCATTATATTTTTTGTATTTTGGTATATATATCTTTGGACTATTTTTGGAGGGTTTATCTCTGGAGTAATCATGTGAAACATAAACTTTCGCTTACATTCAGACAAATTAATGGGACAATAGGATAAAAAGGATATTAAGTGGGGAATCAAACTATTGCAGATCATATATTTTCTTATTACTTTTCTTTTTTAAGCATTTTATGAGTTTTTATATAGAAATAAAATGATGTATTATATGTATTAGGATTGATGCAATCTTTGATGAATTATTATAGGTGATAAATTATTCTATAAATGGTACATGTACTTTCAGTTTTATTTGTATTTATATCTAATTAACTATATTTAGTTTTTTTATGCGGATCCGAATGATAAGAGTGTGTGTTAACCAATTATAAATATATACAGTACAGACCAAAAGTTTGGACACGCCTTCTCATTCAAAGAGTTTTCTTTATTTTCATGACTATGAAAATTGTAGATTCACACTGAAGGCATCAAAACTATGAATTAACACATGTGGAATTATATACGTAACAAAAAAGTGTGAAACAACTGAAAATATGTCATATTCTAGGTTCTTCAAAGTAGCCACCTTTTGCTTTGACTATTGCTTTGCACACTCTTGGCATTCTCTTGATGAGCCTTAAGAGGTAGTCACCTGAAATAGTTTCCACTTCACAGGTGTGCCCTGTCAGGTTTAATAAGTGGGATTTCTTGCCTTATAAATGGGGTTGGGACCATCAGTTGCGTTGTGGAGAAGTCAGGTGGATACACAGCTGATAGTCCTACTGAATAGACTGTTAGAATTTGTATTATGGCAAGAAAAAAGCAGCTAACTAAAGAAAAATGAGTGGCCATCATTACTTTAAGAAATGAAGGTCAGTCAGTCCGAACAATTGGGAAAACTTTGAAAGTGTCCCCAAGTGCAGTCACAAAAACCATCAAGCGCTACAAAGAAACTGGCTCACATGCGGACCGCCCCAGGAAAGGAAGACCAAGAGTCACCTCTGCTGCGGAGGATAAGTTCATCCGAGTCACCAGCCTCAGAAATCGCAGGTTAACAGCAGCTCAGATTACAGACCAGGTCAATGCCACACAGAGTTCTAGCAGCAGACACATCTCTAGAACAACTGTTAAGAGGAGACTGTGTGAATCAGGCCTTCATGGTAGAATATCTGCTAGGAAACCACTGCTAAGGACAGTCAACAAGCAGAAGAGACTTGTTTGGGCTAAAGAACACAAGGAATGAACATTAGACCAGTGGAAATCTGTACTTTGGTCTGATGAGTCCAAATTTGAGATCTTTGGTTCCAACCACTGTGTCTTTGTGCGACGCAGAAAAGGTGAACGGATAGACTCTACATGCCTGGTTCCCACCGTGAAGCATGGAGGAGGAGGTGTGATGGTGTGGGGGTGCTTTGCTGGTGACACTGTTGGGGATTTATTCAAAATTGAAGGCATACTGAACCAGCATGGCTACCACAGCATCTTGCAGCGGCATGCTATTCCATTCGGTTTGCGTTTAGTTGGACCATCATTTATTTTTCAACAGGACAATGACCCCAAACACACCTCCAGGCTGTGTAGGGGCTATTTGACCATGAAGGAGAGTGATGGGGTGCTTTGCCAGATGACCCGGCCTCCACAGTCACCGAACCTAAACCCAATCGAGATGTTTTGGGGTGAGCTGGACCGCAGAATGAAGGCAACAGGGCCAACAAGTGCTAAGCATCTCTGGGAACTCCTTCAAGACTGTTGGAAGACCATTTCAGGTGACTACCTCTTGAAGCTCATCAAGAGAATGCCAAGAGTTTGCAAAGCAGTAATCAAAGCAAAAGGTGGCTACTTTGAAGAACCTAGAATATGACATATTTTCAGTTGTTTCACACTTTTTTGTTATGTATATAATTCCACATGTGTTAATTCATAGTTTTGATGCCTTCAGTGTGAATCTACAATTTTCATAGTCATGAAAATAAAGAAAACTCTTTGAATGAGAAGGTGTGTCCAAACTTTTGGTCTGTGCTGTATATATATATATATATATATATATATAGAAACAAAATGCGGGTCTCAGCAGCACAAGACAAAAGACTGGTGCACGTCCTTACAGCCGTGGGCTCAAGCGGCTATGTATAGATAAGTATCAAAAGGATAAGGCAGCACTCCAAGTAAAGTGAAAAAAGGTGGATCTTTAAAGATCCACCTTTTTTCACTTTACTTGGAGTGCTGCCTTATCCTTTTGATACTTATATATATATATATATATATATAAAATGATGCATTATAGGTATTAGGATTGATGCAATCCTTGATGAATTATTAGCGGTGAATTATTCTATCAATGGTACATGTATTTTCAGTTTTATTTGTATTTATATCTAATTAAATATGTTTAGTTTTTTAATACGGCTCCGAATGATAAAAGTGTGTATTAACCAATTATAAAAATAAACATATTTTTAAAAGTTTTTTGGGTAAAGCTTTATATAACAGAGCAACTTAGTCCAGATATCACGACAGGTGAGCCACCACACACACACTCCTCACTAATAGAGTTGAGCGAACACCTGGATGTTCGGGTTCGAGAAGTTCGGCCGAACTTCCAGTAAGTGTTCGGGTTCGGTATCCGAACTCGACCCGAACTTCGTCCCGAACCCCATTGAAGTCAATGGGGACCCGAACTTTTCGGCACTAAAAAGGCTGTAAAACAGCCCAGGAAAGGGCTAGAGGGCTGCAAAAGGCAGCAAAAAGTAGTTAAATCCCCTGCAAACAAATGTGGATAGGGAAATAAATAAAAATAAAAATAAAATAAATAAAAATTAACCAATATCAATTGGAGAGAGGTCCCATAGCAGAAAATCTGGCTTCATGTCAGCAGAGAATCAGTCTTCATGTCATAGCATAGAATCAGGCTTCACGTCACCCAACACTGGAACAGTCCATTGTCATATATTTAGGCCCCGGCACCCAGACAGGGGAGAGAGGTCCCATAACAGAGATTCAGGCTTCATGTCATAGCAGAGAATCATGCTTCACGTCACCCAAAACTGGAACAGTCCATTGTCATATATTTAGGCCCCGGCACCCAGACAGAGGAGAGAGGTCCCATAACAGAGATTCAGGCTTCATGTCATAGCAGAGAATCATGCTTCACGTCACCAAAACTGGAACAGTCCATTGTCATATTGTCACGGACGGTGTACAGGAAACAAGGCAAAGCAACATGTATAAATGACTCGCTGGATCCAAAAACTAAGGAACCAAGGGAGACCCCTGCAGAAGACCTGGCACTTTCCCTGGCTGCTCAGCCTATGCAAAGATCCGAATGGTGGAGGTTTGCATATCCACGAACCTTGACTATAAAGCCCTGAGCACCCTACAATAGTGAGGGGACACGACCACCGGCTCCCTACACAAGATACGGAGGGAGTCAGGGTCACCTGGGATCCAGCAAACAGAAAATAACAGATAATGGTACAACACTTAGCTTTGAAGCAAACAGGAGGACAGAGTCAGCGTGCACACACACTCCAGGAAGTAGTATAAGCCGCCCAGAAAAGCCTTCTGGGGAAGAATTTAAAGGGAAGCAATTAGTCCAACACATGACAGCTGAGATAGGCTAACGAGAGGAGGAGCTGAATACCACAACACAGAAACTCAAGGAGGAGGTTCTGAAAGGCCTCTGTCAGAGCTTCTCAGCTGTCTGGTTGTGACAGTACCCCTCCCTCTACGAGTGGACTCCGGACACTCAGAACCCACCTTCTCAGGATGGGACCTTTGGAAAGCCCTGATGAGACGAGAGGCCTTAATGTCCGTCACTGGGACCCACATCCTCTCCTCAGGACCATACCCCTCCCACTGAAGAAGGTACTGAAGAGAACCGCGGACAAGACGAGAATCCACAATCCTAGAGACCTGAAATTCAAGATTCCCATCAACCATAATCGGAGGAGGAGGCAAAGGCGAGGGTACAATGGGTTGAACATAAGGTTTCAATAAGGACTTATGAAAAACATTATGGATCTTCCAAGTCTGAGGAAGATCAAGACGGTATGCAACAGGATTGATGACAGACAGGATTTTGTAAGGCCCAATAAACCTAGGACCCAACTTCCAGGAGGGAACCTTCAATTTGATATTCTTGGTAGACAACCACACCAGATCACCAACATTCAGGTCCGGACCAAGCACACGTCTCTTATCAGCCACACGCTTATATCTCTCACTCATGCTCTTTAGATTATCTTGAATCTTTTGCCAAATAGATGACAAAGACGAGGAGAATCTTTCCTCATCAGGTAAACCAGAAGACCCCTCTCCCGAGAAAGTCCCAAACTGTGGATGAAACCCATATGCACCAAAAAGTGGTGACTTATCAGAGGACTCCTGACGACGGTTATTTAAAGCAAACTCAGCAAGGGACAAAAAAGAACACCAATCCTCTTGATTCTCCGCCACAAAACAGCGCAGATATGTCTCCAGATTCTGATTGACGCGCTCTGTCTGGCCATTCGACTGCGGGTGGAAAGCAGAAGAGAATGACAACCGAACCCCCAAGCGAGAACAGAAAGCCTTCCAGAATCTGGAAACAAACTGCGTGCCCCTATCAGAGACTATGTCTGAAGGAATACCGTGCAATTTGACAATGTGATCAACAAATGCCTGCGCCAGCGTCTTAGCATTGGGCAAACCAGGAAAAGGGATGAAATGCACCATTTTGCTAAAACGGTCCACCACCACCAGAATCACAGTCTTCCCCGAGGAACGAGGCAGGTCCGTTATGAAGTCCATGGACAGATGTGTCCAAGGACGGGAAGGAATGGGTAAGGGAAGGAGAGGACCTGATGGCCGTGAATGAGGGACTTTGGCACGAGCGCAAGTCTCGCAGGCTGCCACAAAACCCTCAACCGACTTACGAAGCGCAGGCCACCAGAATCTCCGAGCGATGAGATCCAGTGTGGCTCTTACCCCCGGGTGCCCAGCAAGGACCGTATCGTGGTGTTCTTTAAAAATCTTGTGTCTTAAAGTGAGAGGCACAAACAACCTCCCAGGAGGACAAAGATCAGGAGCCTCTGACTGGGCTGCCTGCACCTCTGCCTCCAATTCAGGAAAAAGAGCAGAGACCACCACACTTCAGCCAAAATGGGACCCGGGTCTTCAAAATTCCCGCCTCCCGGAAAACAACGTGACAGGGCATCTGCCTTCACATTCTTAACTCCAGGGCGGAACGTGACAACAAAATTAAACCTAGAAAAGAACAACGACCATCTGGCCTGTCTTGGGTTCAGACGCTTGGCTGACTCCAAGTAGGCCAGATTTTTATGGTCAGTAAATACGGTAATAGGGTGTCTGGCTCCCTCTAGCCAATGGCGCCATTCCTCAAAAGCCAACTTGATGGCCAACAATTCCCTATCTCCCACATCGTAATTTCTCTCTGCGGAGGAGAGTTTTCTTGAGAAAAAGGCACACGGTCGCCAATTGGCAGGAGAGGAACCCTGAGACAAGACCGCCCCCACACCCACCTCAGAAGCATCAACCTCAACTATGAAGGGTAAAGAAACATCAGGTTGCACCAAGATGGGAGCGGAAGCAAAACTCTCCTTGATATCAGAAAAAGCCTTACGCACCTCTACTGACCAAGAAGAAAAATCTACCCCCTTTCTGGTCATATCAGTGAGTGGTTTAACAATAGAAGAATAATTCAAAATGAACTTCCTGTAATAATTGGCAAAGCCCAAAAAACGCATCAGCGCCTTTTGATTCTCAGGAAGCTCCCACTCAAGCACAGCGCGGACCTTCTCGGGGTCCATGCGAAAACCAGAAGCGGAGAGAAGAAACCCCAGAAATTGAATCTCTGGAACCGCAAACACACATTTTTCCAGTTTCGCATATAATTTATTCTCCCGCAGGATGAGCAAGACCTGACGTAAATGTTCCTTATGAGTTTTGAAATCGGGAGAAAAAATCAAAATGTCATCCAAATACACCAATACAAATTTTCCCATCAAATGATAAAAAATGCTGTTCACGAAATGCTGAAAAACGGCTGGGGCATTCATCAAACCAAAAGGCATAACCAAATTTTCAAAATGGCCCTCAGGGGTATTGAAGGCCGTCTTCCATTCGTCCCCTTCTCTGACCCTGACAAGGTTGTATGCCCCTCTTAAATCTAATTTGGAAAAGACTTTAGCCCCAACAACCTGGTTAAATAGGTCCGGGATCAGAGGAAGCGGATAAGGGTCACGAATTGTGATATTGTTCAGCTCCCTGAAATCCAGACAAGGTCTTAAAGAACCATCTTTTTTCTTAACAAAGAAAAAACCAGCGGCAACAGGTGACTTTGAGGGTCGTATGTGTCCCTTTCTCAGACTCTCAGAGATATAAGCACGCATAGCGATCCTCTCAGGTTGGGAAAGATTGTATAAATGAGATTTAGGCAGCTTGGCGTCTGGGATGAGATTAATAGGGCAATCGTACTCCCTGTGCGGGGGCAAATCCTGAACTCCACTCTCAGAGAAGACATCCGAAAATTCAGAGAGAAAAGATGGTACAGTCTTAGTAGCAACCTCAGAAACAGATGTCATGAGGCAATTCTCTCTGCAAAAGTCACTCCAACCATTTATTTGCCTCGCTTGCCAATCAATGGTGGGGTTATGCTTAGTGAGCCAGGGCAGCCCCAACACCAGAGGGGTGGGTAAACCGCTAAGGACGAAACATGACACATCCTCAACATGAGCATCACTCACAATTAAACGGATATTGTGAACTATGCCCTTTAATGATTTTTGAGAAAGTGGAGCGGAATCGATAGCAAAAACAGGAATATCCTTTCCCAAAGTGCGCACCTGGAAACCATGAGTTATCTCAAATTGATTATCAATGAGATTGACCGCTGCTCCACTATCCACAAAAATCTCACAAAAAATGTTCTCTAGCGCCACCCTAGCCGGCAGGACAAAACGGGAACTACAAGCAAATGGAAAACCTTCAATTTCCGCCTCAACCCTGCCAATAGTAACAGACGGAACATTTTTAAAAGATTTTTTCCTGTTTGTTTCCTTATTACTCCCAGAAAACTGCCTGAATCTCCTAGAGGGACAAATATTTGCCAAATGATTTATACCTCCACAACAAAAACAAACCCTCCCATGCGAGCTGAATCTTCTATTGTCAGAAGCAATCAACCCCAGCTGCATGGGCTCCTGCTCAGAAGGGGCCGACGGCGACTGAGACCCCTGCGCACAGAACGGGACCGCTGCACTGTCCTGGTACTGAGTATGACAGGAAGGGGACATCTCTCCTCTCTCTCTAAGACGCCTGTCAATACGAACGGCCTGAGACATAGCAGAGTCCAAAGAAATAGGCCTCTCATGAAAGGCAAATGCATCTTTCAATCCCTCTGAAAGACCATGGCAAAATTGACTTCGGAGCGCAGCATCATTCCAACCAGTATCAACTGCCCATCTCCGAAATTCTGAGCAGTATATTTCTGCGGATTGTTTACCCTGGCATAATAGACGTAGTTTAGACTCAGCCAGAGCAATACGATCCGGATCATCATATATCTGACCCAGGGCTAAAAAGAATTCATCCACTGAACGGAGAGGCCGTGCCCCCTCCGGCAGCGAAAAGGCCCAGGACTGAGCGTTACCTCTGAGCAGCGATATAATGATCCCCACCCTCCGTTCCTCATCACCAGAGGAGTGGGGAAGAAGGCAAAAATGGAGTTTGCAAGCCTCTCTAAAACACACAAAATTCTGACTACCCCCGGAGAACGTATCCGGGAGCGAGATCTTAGGCTCAGAACAAACTCCATGAACGCAAGCTGAACCGGTCACTTGAAGCTGAGAAAAAGTCTTACTGGGATCAGCTACCTCCAATGAAAGACCCTGGAAGCGTTCAGCCAAAAGTGAAACCGGATCCATGCTTGAGACGGTTATGGCGGCTTATAATGTCACGGACGGTGTACAGAAAACAAGGCAAAGCAACATGTATAAACGACTCGCTGGATCCAAAAACTAAGGAACCAAGGGAGACCCCTGCAGAAGACCTGGCACTTTCCCTGGCTGCTCAGCCTATGCAAAGATCCGAATGGTGGAGGTTTGCATATCCACGAACCTTGACTATAAAGCCCTGAGCACCCTACAATAGTGAGGGGACACGACCACCGGCTCCCTACACAAGATACGGAGGGAGTCAGGGTCACCTGGGATCCAGCAAACAGAAAATAACAGATAAAGGTACAACACTTAGCTTTGAAGCAAACAGGAGGACAGAGTCAGCGTGCACACACACTCCAGGAAGTAGTATAAGCCGCCCAGAAAAGCCTTCTGGGGAAGAATTTAAAGGGAAGCAATTAGTCCAACACATGACAGCTGAGATAGGCTAACGAGAGGAGGAGCTGAATACCACAACACAGAAACTCAAGGAGGAGGTTCTGAAAGGCCTCTGTCAGAGCTTCTCAGCTGTCTGGTTGTGACACATATATTTAGGCCCCGGCACCCAGACAGAGGATAGAGGTCCCATACCAGAGATTCAGGCTTCATGTCATAGCAGAGAATCATGCTTCACGTCACCCAAAACTGGAACAGTCCATTGTCATATATTTAGGCCCCGGCACCCAGACAGAGGAGAGAGGTCCCATAACAGAGATTCAGGCTTCATGTCAGCAGAGAATCAGTCTTCATGTCATAGCAGAGAATCAGGCTTCACGTCACCCAACACTGGAACAGTCCATTGTCATAAATTTAGGCCCCGGCACCCAGACAGAGGAGAGAGGTCCCATAACAGAGATTCAAGCTTCATGTCAGCAGAGAATCAGTCTTCATGTCATAGCAGAGAATCAGGCTTCACGTCACCCAACACTGGAACAGTCCATTGCCATATATTTAGGCCCCGGCACCCAGACAGAGGAGAGAGGTCCCATAACAGAGATTCAGGCTTCATGTCAGCAGAGAATCAGTCTTCATGTCATAGCAGAGAATCAGGCTTCACGTCACCCAACACTGGAACAGTCCATTGTCATATATTTAGGCCCCGGCACCCAGACAGAGGAGAGAGGTCCCATAACAGAGATTCAGGCTTCATGTCAGCAGAGAATCAGTCTTCATGTCATAGCAGAGAATCAGGCTTCACGTCAGCCACCACTGTAACAGTCCATTGTCATATATTTAGGCCCCGGCACCCAGACAGAGGAGAGAGGTCCCATAACAGATTCAGGCTTCATGTCAGCAGAGAATCAGTCTTCATGTCATAGCAGAGAATCAGGCTTCACATCACCCAACACTGGAACAGTCCATTGTCATATATTTAGGCCCCAGCACCCAGACAGAGGAGAGAGATCCCATAACAGAGATTCAGGCTTCATGTCAGCAGAGAATCAGTATTCATGTCATAGCAGAGAATCAGGCTTCACGTCACCCAACACTGGAACAGGCCACTGTCAGATATTTTTAGGCCCCGGCACCCAGACAGAGGAGAGGTTCATTCAACTTTGGGTTGCCCCGCAATATAATGGTAAAATGGAAATAAAAATAGGATTGAATGAGGAAGTGCCCTGGAGTACAAAAATATATGGTTAAGGGGAGGTAGTTAATGTCTAATCTGCACAAGGGATGTAAAGGTCCTGTGGGATCCATGCCTGGTTCATTTTTATGAACGTCAGCTTGTCCACATTGGCTGTAGACAGGCGGCTGCGTTTGTTTGTAATGACGCCCCCTGCCGTGCTGAATACACGTTCAGACAAAACGCTGGCCGCCGGGCAGGCCAGAACCTCCAAGGCATAAAAGGCTAGCTCTGGCCACGTGGACAATTTGGAGACCCAGAAGTTGAATGGGGCCGAACCATCAGTCAGTACGTGGAGGGCTGTGCACACGTACTGTTCCACCATGTTAGTGAAATGTTGCCTCCTGCTAACACGTTCCATATCAGGCAGTGGTGCAGTTAGATGTGGCGTGTTGACAAAACTTTTCCACATCTCTGCCATGCTAACCCTGCCCTCAGAGGAGCTGGCCGTGACACAGCTGCCTTGGCGACCTCTTGCTCCTCCTCTGCCTTGGCCTTGCGCTTCCACTTGTTCCCCTGTGACATTTGGGAATGCTCTCAGTAGCGCGTCTACCAATGTGCGATTGTACTCGCGCATCTTCCTATCACGCTCCAGTGCAGGAAGTAAGGTGGGCACATTGTCTTTGTATCGGGGATCCAGCAGGGTGGCAACCCAGTAGTCCACACATGTTAAAAAGTGGGCAACTCTGCTGTCTTTGCGCAGGCACTGCAGCATGTAGTCGCTCATGTGTGCCAGGCTGCCCAGAGGTAAGGACAAGCTGTCCTCTGTGGGAGGCGTATCGTCATCGTCCTGTGTTTCCCCCCAGCCACGCACCAGTGATGGGCCCGAGCTGCGTTGGGTGCCACCCCGCTGTGAACATGCTTCATCCTCATCCTCTTCCACCTCCTCCTCGTCCCCCTCGTCCTCCTCGTCCTCCAGTAGTGGGCCCTGGCTGGCCACATTTGTACCTGGCCTCTGCTGTTGCCAAAAACCTCCCTTCGAAGAGACTGGCCTGAAAGTGCTAAAAATGACCCCTCTTCCTCCTCCTCCTCCTCCTGGGCCACCTCCTCTTCTATCATCGCCCTAAGTGTTTTCTCAAGGAGACATAGAAGTGGTATTGTAATGCTGATAACGGCGTCATCGCCACTGGCCATGTTGGTGGAGTACTCGGAACAGCGCAACAGGGCACACAGGTCTCGCATGGAGGCCCAGTCATTGGTGGTGAAGTGTTGCTGTTCCGCAGTGCGACTGACCCGTGCGTGCTGCAGCTGAAACTCCACTATGGCCTGCTGCTGCTCGCACAGTCTGTCCAGCATGTGCAAGGTGGAGTTCCACCTGGTGGGCACGTCGCATATGAGGCGGTGAGCGGGAAGGCCGAAGTTACGATGTAGCGCAGACAGGCGAGCAGCGGCAGGATGTGAACGCCGGAAGCGCGAACAGACGGCCCGCACTTTATGCAGCAGCTCTGACATGTCAGGGTAGTTGTGAATGAACTTCTGCACCACCAAATTCAGCACATGCGCCAGGCAAGGGATGTGCGTCAAACCGGCTAGTCCCAGAGCTGCAACGAGATTTTGCCCATTATCGCACACCACCAGGCCGGGCTTGAGGCTCACCGGCAGCAACCACTCGTCGGTCTGTTGTTCTATACCCCGCCACAACTCCTGTGCGGCCTATCCCCCAAACATATGAGTTTCAGAATGGCCTGCTGACGTTTACCCCGGGCTGTGCTGAAGTTGGTGGTGAAGGTGTGTGGCTGACTGGATGACCAGGTGGAAGAAGAGGAGGAGGAAGCCGAGTAGGAGGAGGAGGCAACAGGAGGCATAGAATGTTGCCCTACGATCCTTAACGGCGGAAGGACATGCGCCAAACAGCTCTCCGCCTGGGACCCAGCCGCCACTACATTTACCCAGTGTGCAGTTAGGGAGATATAGCGTCCTTGGCCGTGCTTACTGGTCCACGTATCTGTGGTTAGGTGGACCTTGCCACAGATGGCGTTGCGCAGTGCAGACTTGATTTTATCGGATGCTTGGTTGTGCAGGGAAGGCACGGCTCTCTTGGAGAAGTAGTGGCGGCTGGGAACAACATACTGTGGGACAGCAAGCGACATGAGCTGTTTGAAGCTGTCTGTGTCCACCAGCCTGAATGACAGCATTTCATAGGCCAGTAGTTTAGAAATGCTGGCATTCAGGGCCAGGGATCGAGGGTGGCTAGGTGGGAATTTACGCTTTCTCTCAAATGTTTGTGAGATGGAGAGCTGAACGCTGCCGTGTGACATGGTTGAGATGCTTGGTGACGGAGGTGGTGGTGTTGGTGGTACATCCCCTGTTTGCTGGGCGGCAGGTGCCAACGTTCTTGCAGAGGCGGAGGAAGAGGCCGAGGCGGCAGCAGCAGAAGAGGCCGAGGCGGCAGCAGCAGAAGAGGCCGAGGCGGCAGCAGCAGAAGAGGCCGAGGCGGCAGCAGCAGAAGAGGCCGAGGCGGCAGCAGCAGAAGAGGTAGCAGGGGAAGCATGAGTGAGTTCCTTGTTTTTAAGGTGTTTACTCCACTGCAGTTCATGTTTTGCATGCAGGTGCCTGGTCATGCAGGTTGTGCTAAGGTTCAGAACGTTAATGCCTCGCTTCAGGCTCTGATGGCACAGCGTGCAAACCACTTGGGTCTTGTCGTCAGCACACTGTTTGAAGAAGTGCCATGCCAGGGAACTCCTTGAAGCTGCCTTTGGGGTGATCGGTCCCAGATGTGGCGGCAGTCAGTAGCAGGCGGAGTCTCTTGGCGGCGGGTGTTCTGCTTTTGCCCACTGCTCCCTCTTTTGCTACGCTGTTGGCTCGGTCTCACCACTGCCTCTTCCTCCGAACTGTGAAAGTCAGTGAGTCAGTGGCACGACATTCATTCCATGTGGGGTCTAGGACCTCATCGTCCCCTGCATCGTCTTCCACCCAGTCTTCCTCCCTGACCACCTGTTCAGTCTGCACACTGCAGAAAGACGCAGCAGTTGGCATCAGAGATGTGCTGAGGTGGTATTCCCATGTCTTCATCATCAGGAAACATAAGTGGTTGTGCGTCAGTGCATTCTATGTCTTCCACCGCTGGGGAAGGGCTAGGTGGATGCCCTTGGGAAACCCTGCCAGCGGAGTCTTCAAACAGCATAAGAGACTGCTGCATAACTTGAGGCTCAGACAGTTTCCCTGGTATGCATGGGGGTGATGTGACAGACTGATGGGCTTGGTTTTCAGGCGCCATCTGTGCGCTTTCTGCAGAAGACTGGGTGGGAGATAATGTGAACGTGCTGGATCCACTGTCGGTCACCCAATTGACTAATGCCTGTACCTGCTCAGGCCTTACTATCCTTAGAACGGCATTGGGCCCCACCAAATATCGCTGTAAATTCTGGCGGCTACTGGGACCTGAGGTAGTTGGTACACTAGGACGTGTGGCTGTGGCAGAACAGAAACGTCCTCTCCAAGCACCAGAGGGTCCACTAACACCACCACGACCATGTCCGCGTTTTTTCCTCATTGTTACCGTTTACCACAATAAGAAAAAAATTATTTGGCCCAGTGTATTGAATTCAAATTCAGGCCTTTTTTTACAGACACCTAACACTATCTGGCTATCTATTTAGGTACAGTATTACACTAATACAGGCACAGCAGTAACAACAGATTTAGCTGAATATAAATTGTAGGCCTAGTATTTAGGCGCTGGATGACAGGTATACGTTTACGGACAGAATTAGACTTGGAAATGCACGATAGTGTGTAAAGTTATTGAGGATGACACTATCCGCACCTTCAATCTAATATACCCTTTTATGGATAGATTTAAAGTAGGCTTGATACAGCAGAAACCACTGATTTAGGGAATTGCTAAGTTGGGAATTGTATTTCAACCCAGAACAAAAACTGTGCTTTGACGGACACTAAATAACTTGACCAGCTACAGCAATAACCACAGATTTAGCTGAATATAAATTTTAGGACTATTATTTAGGCGCTGGGTGACAGGTATAGGTTTACTGACAGAATTAGACTTGGAAATGTACGGTAGCGTGTGAAGTTATTGAGGATGACCCTATGTGCACCTTCAATCTAATATACCCTTTTATGGATAGATTTAAAGTAGGTCTGATACAGCAGAAACCACTGATTTAGGGAATTGCTAAGTTGGGAATTGTATTTCAACCCAGAACAAAAATATATCCTTTGCCAAACAGCAGACAGTATTACAATTGGCTGGCCACAGCTGAAACACCAGATTTAGGGTACTGCTATTTTGGCAATTGTATTTCACCCCTCAATAAAATAGCAAGCACAGCCAAGCCCCTGATGTAGGATATAGCAAAAAATAACCACACTATTGATGGTTAAATGGACTTGGTGGCAGCTTGTGCTGGCGCACCACAAGACACAAAATGGCCGCCGATCACCCCAGAAAAAAGTGACTGAAAAACGCTCTGGGCAGCCTAAAAACAGTGAGCAAGATGTACAGCTGTAGATCGATCACTGAATTAAGTGTTTTTGAGGAGTTAATCACTGCCTAATTTCGCCCTAACAGTCGCAGCTGAAACCTCTCCCTATACTGATCAGAGCAGAGTGACGGGCGGCGCTACGTGACTCCAGCTTAAATAGAGGCTGGGTCACATGCTGCACTGGCCAATCACAGCCATGCCAATAGTAGGCATGGCTGTGACGGCCTCTTGGGGCAAGTAGTATGACGCTTGTTGATTGGCTGCCTTGCAGCCTTTCAAAAAGCGCCAAGAAAGCGACGAACACCGAACCCGAACCCGGACTTTTACGAAAATGTCCGGGTTCGGGTCCGTGTCACGGACACCCCAAAATTCGGTACAAACCCGAACTATACAGTTGGGGTTCGCTCATCCCTACTCACTAATCGTTTTGGCAATTTCTTTCAAATAGCCCACGCAAAACGGCACCCATCATTTTACATGAAAAATCCCGTACCTTAGAAAGAGAAACAGAGCAGGAGGGCTTGGCCACAATGCCTTGCAGTCAGGCTGACAGCCAATAAAGAGAGACGCTATTGGCTGGTCCCAAGCACAGATGCAATTATGAGCTCAGCCACTGATGGGATAGGATTTGTCTACAAAGTCTCTGACAGACAACAATTAGAACCACAAGACTCTGATTTTAGGGTCTTGCAGGACAGTGTTGGTATTGTGAAGAAAGTATATTTACGTAGTTAGATATATTTAATTACTAGGCAGAAAGTCAGGTTTTATCATTAGGGACAGGATAGGGTGTTTGTGTAGTTTGTATGTTATAGCCAAGGCTGGAGCTATTCACATGAATACAGGCTGCTGCACTGCTGAACAGAAACAATGCATATTTGTTTTCATGTGCATAAACCAGCCTTTTTCCCAAAACCCGTTGGAATTTTTCTACAGTTTATATGAGTGAAATAAGCGTAATGCACCTGTTTTTTTTCCCCCAAAAAAACTGTCGCAATTTTTCTACAGTCAATAATAAGTGTACAAAACCCTGCAATTTCTCATAGTTGAAATAGGCTACTAAAAGACAGAGTGGCAACTGGTAGGGTAATGGAAAACAATGACCCGTGCTACGTCATCTGCAAGGGAGAATCTTGGGGTCTGTAGTTGTGTAAGCAGCAGTAGCACAGTCGCCACCAGCCATTCAGACAGTAAAAGCAGCAGCAGGCTACAGTTCTCCCTTGCTTCCGCTGGTCGAGAGACTATTATTGAGGACAAAGAGGATGACTCATGCCTCCTCTCATTCATATCAGGATGATGCATCAAAAAAGTCTTCTAAAGCACATCTTAAGATAAAACTTCAGATATTTTATTTCATCCAAAATAAAAAAAAATACAACATCCAGTGAAAGACCGGCGTATGTGTTTTGAAAAAATAAATAAAACTTTTCTTACTCATAGCATGTTATGCTCTGAATTTTGGATTACATAAAATATCAGCGATTTTAAGTTACCAAGTTCTTTAGAAGACTTTGATAAAGTGTTCACCGATGGATGAGCAGTTTACTTCTTACAGCACTCTGAATTAGAAGATTCGGATTATTGTAATTGTTGAAGACATTAGCAGCTACGGTATGTCCATTTTGTTCTGAGCCTTTCAGCCAGGGTTCAGAACATTTTTTCCGCTCCTCCTCCTTGCGGAACCAGAGAAGTCCTTCCATGTCAAAATCTGTGCCTTCACTGCAACCTTCTACTGGTGCCCCTTCTTTTTACCTAACAAGAGCCAAAAACACCCCATATGGTATGGAAGATACTCTCCCCCTCCATTCTTTCATATGTGTAAACTGAAGCATTGCCATGCTGTCTTAGAACTGATGACAAATCCAATCAGTTGCTAATCAAACAGAAAATTTCCTGCTGGGTGTCTTCCCGTCAACTATAGGTGGTCAGCGACAATGGCAGGAACATCATGGCTTCATTTGAGGGAAATAACACATGCTACCTGCAAAGCAAACATAATAAATTTAGTGGCTTGCAGAAGGTGTTGACCATGTGTAGGAGAGTTTATGTGCATTTCAGCCTTTCTTATTTGGCTAAGAAGGCCCTCCTGGACTTGCAGGAACAGAACGGTCTGCCTTTGCACCACTTTATCCATGATGTTAAAGTGTCTGTATGAGCAGCATAAAGCAGTCAATGATTACATCATGCACCAGACCACCTCAACAGCAAGAGTGTGTTATTTTGAACTCAGGCAGTGGCAGCTCATCAGGGATATGTGTTGTGTACTCAGGCCCTTCAAAGATCCTACCAGATTTGTGAGCAGGGACAACTGCTGCATCAATAATGTCATGCCCCTGATATGTATATTAAGGCAACAAGTTAGGGTGGAAGAAGAACAGCTTACACATCTAGTTGGCTGTCCTGCAGCTATTGAGGATCCACATGGACGAATTTGCCATAGAAGAGGAAGTGAAGGTGGATGAGGAGCTGCTAGGGCAGGGAGAAATTGAGTTTTTCGGGGAACGGCTAGCGGACGAAGCTGATGACGTCTACTGACTACACTGTCCATGGCCAACTATCTCAGTGGTGGCCTGAGCCTGAAAGAACTGGGTCTTCAGGCATGTTAGCTAGCATGCAAAGCTGCATGCTTGGTTGTTAAGGTGCTAACAAGAGTATCCCTGAAATCATGCAAGGTGATGACTACTGGATAACTATGCTTTTAGACCCTTGCTATCAAAGCAAAATAGGGAAATGATGGAACAGTGTGGCGCCAAATTGACGCACATCTGCATGGATACACACTGCCTGAACAACGAGGTTCAGTCCTACCTGGACTGTGCGCTTTCTCCAGCTCATACCCTATTCCCTGACCCCATGGACTTCTGGGCAGGCAGATTAGAACAGTGGATGAAACTGGCCTAGTTTGCTATCAGTGTACTGTATTGTCCAGTTCCCAATGTACCATCAGAGAGGGAATTCAGCATGGCAGGCGGCAGTGTTACACCCAAGCAGACAAAATTGTCCTGCCCAAGTGTACAAAACATCACATTTGTGAAAATTAATGAGGCATGAGGGTTTTCTCACACCTCTAGCTGAGGACAATGAAAAGATCTGTTATTGCTGACAGTGTCTATTTATCACTGGCTCAATCATTCCAATTCCACTGTCTACCTGGTAATTATGTTCCATACTGTATAGCGGCTGTTGCTGCTGCAATCACAGCTACTACTCCCCTTTCTGCCACTACTACTTCTATACAGCTGCACATCTATCCAACAGGATCCATACTGAACTGCTGCAGCTACCTTGGCTATTACTGCCACTACCACTACCCTTACATAGCTACACATCTGCCTTGTCTGTTAGGTTCCATACTGTGCTGCTTCTGCTGCCGCTACTATTACCGCAATACAGCTGCACATTTCCTGTCTTGTCTGTGAGGTTCCACATAGACACTGCACTACTGCTGCTCCCCCAAAATGGGATAATTTTGGGATGCTTGTTCAGAACAAGCCATTGCTTTTTCCAATACTACTGTTTGAGTGGGCAGGGACAACAGGTAGGTGAATGTACACTACACATTGAAATTGAACACTAATGGGTGCTTCCTTTGTGGAAGCACTCATTACTGAAAGAGCAGTGAGAGTATAGGTGCTAATCCTGGCCTTAACCACTCCCTGTGGCTCTAGTGCTCGCACTGTACTGTGTCCTCCTGACAGCACACAGTGTCAGGACGTGATGAGTGCCGGCATGTACTATGCAATGTCAGGAACATAGTGCAGTGCAGACACCTGGAGCAAGTGAGCAGCGGAGACGGAGCAGTGATGGCTAGGGCAGCACACATGTGGAGAAGTGAGAAATTTTTATTTCTGTCTGGTCTGAGGTCTGCATTTTGGGTGGGGGGTATATTTACCTGGCAATATACTGTATATTCAAAATAATTAAACACCTTTAAGTTTTACATATTACACAAATACATTTCATTAAAAACAATGAAAAAAAATTACAAAACAGATATATGCACTTCAGCACAGTACCAGTCTTTTTTAGTATATTATATTATGTGGACCATGATACAGTCCTGATCAAAAGTTTAAGACTAGGGATGAGCGAACTCGAACTGTATAGTTCGGGTTCGTACCGAATTTTGGGGTGTCCGTGACACGGACCCGAACCCGGACATTTTCGTAAAAGTCCGGGTTCGGGTTCGGTGTTCGTCGCTTTCTTCGCGCTTTTGTGACGCTTTCTTGGCGCTTTTTGAAAGGCTGCAAAGCAGCCAATCAACAAGCGTCATACTACTTGCCCCAAGAGGCCATCACAGCCATGCCTACTATTGGCATGGCTGTGATTGGCCAGAGCACCATGTGACCCAGCCTCTATTTAAGCTGGAGTCACATAGCGCCGCCCGTCACTCTGCTCTGATTAGCGTAGGGAGAGGTTGCGGCTGCGACAGTAGGGCGAGATTAGGCAGATTAACTCCTCCAAAGGACTTGATTAACTGATCGATCTGCAGCTGTGGATCATTGAGCTGCTGATCCTCAATTGCTCACTGTTTTTAGGCTGCCCAGACCGTTTGTCAGTCACATTTTTCTGGGGTGATCGGCGGCCATTTTGTGTCTTGTGGTGCGCCAGCACAAGCTGCGACCAAGTGCATTTAACCCTCAATGGTGTGGTTGTTTTTTGGCTAAAGCCTACATCAGGGTGAAGCTGTCACACCAAGTGCATTTAACCAGCAATAGTCTGTTTATTTTTTGGCCATATACTACATCAGGGGCAAGCTGCGCCTGTCACCAAGTGCATTTAACCCTCAATGGTGCGTTTGTTTTTTGGCTAAAGCCTACATCAGGGTGAAGCTGTCACACCAAGTGCATTTAACCAGCAATAGTCTGTTTATTTTTTGGCCATATACTACATCAGGGGCAAGCTGCGCCCGTCACCAAGTGCATTTAACCCTCAGTAGTGTGGTTGGTCAAGCTATCACACCAAGTGCATTTAACCAGCAATAGTCTGTTCATTTTTTGGCCATATACTAAATCAGGGGCAAGCTGCGCCCGTCACCAAGTGCATTTAACCAGCAATAGTCTGTTCATTTTTTGGCCATATACTACATCAGGGGCAAGCTGCGCCCATCACCAAGTGCATTTAACCAGCAATAGTGTGGTTATTTTTTGGCCATATCCCAGTCTAATTCTGTCACTAAATCCATACCGGTCACCCAGCGCCTAAATACTAGGCCTCAAATTTATATCCCGCTAAATCTCTCGTTACCGCTGTCCTGTTGTGGCTGGGAAAGTTATTTAGTGTCCGTCAAAGCACATTTTTTGTTCTGGGTTGAAATACAATTCCCAATTTAGCAATTTAAAAATTTAGTGGTTTCTGCTATATCAGAGCTATTTGAAATCTATCCCTAAAAGGGTATATAATATTCAAGGTGCACATTGGGTCATTCAGAATAACTTCACACACACCCGCTACTGTGTATTTCCAAGTCTAATTCTGTCACTAAACCCATACCTGTCACCCAGCGCCTAAATACTAGGCCTCAAATTCATATCCAGCTAAATCTGTCGTTAGTGCTGTAGCTGGGCGAGTTATTTAGTGTCCGTTCAAGCACATTTCTTGTTCTGGGTTGAAATACAATTCCCAATTTAGCAATTTCATAATTTAGTGGTTTCTGCTATATCAGAGCTATTTGAAATCTATCCCTAAAAGGGTAGATCATATTGAAGGTGCACATAGGGACATTCAGAATAACTTCACACACCCGCTACTGTGCATTTCCAAGTCTAATTCTGTCACTAAACCCATACCTGTCACCCAGCGCCTAAATACTAGGCCTCAAATTTATATCCAGCTAAATCTGTCCTTAGTGCTGTAGCTGGGCGAGTTATTTAGTGTCCGTTCAAGCACATTTCTTGTTCTGGGTTGAAATACAATTCCCAATTTAGCAATTTCATAATTTAGTGGTTTCTGCTATATCAGAGCTATTTGAAATCTATCCCTAAAAGGGTATATAATATTCAAGGTGCACATTGGGTCATTCAGAATAACTTCACACACACCCGCTACTGTGTATTTCCAAGTCTAATTCTGTCACTAAACCCATACCTGTCACGCAGCGCCTAAATACTAGGCCTCAAATTTATATCCTGCTAAATCTCTCGTTAGTGCTGTAGCTGGGCGAGTTATTTAGTGTCCGTTCAAGCACATTTCTTGTTCTGGGTTGAAATACAATTCCCAATTTAGCAATTTCATAATTTAGTGGTTTCTGCTATATCAGAGCTATTTGAAATCTATCCCTAAAAGGGTATATAATATTCAAGGTGCACATTGGGTCATTCAGAATAACTTCACACACACCCGCTACTGTGTATTTCCAAGTCTAATTCTGTCACTAAACCCATACCTGTCACCCAGCGCCTAAATACTAGGCCTCAAATTTATATCCTGCTAAATCTGTCCTTAGTGCTGTAGCTGGGCGAGTTATTTAGTGTCCGTTCAAGCACATTTCTTGTTCTGGGTTGAAATACAATTCCCAATTTAGCAATTTCATAATTTAGTGGTTTCTGCTATATCAGAGCTATTTGAAATCTATCCCTAAAAGGGTAGATCATATTGAAGGTGCACATAGGGACATTCAGAATAACTTCACACACACCCGCTACTGTGTATTTCCAAGTCTAATTCTGTCACTAAACCCATACCTGTCACCCAGCGCCTAAATACTAGGCCTCAAATTTATATCCAGCTAAATCTGTCCTTAGTGCTGTAGCTGGGCGAGTTATTTAGTGTCCGTTCAAGCACATTTCTTGTTCTGGGTTGAAATACAATTCCCAATTTAGCAATTTCATAATTTAGTGGTTTCTGCTATATCAGAGCTATTTGAAATCTATCCCTAAAAGGGTAGATCATATTGAAGGTGCACATAGGGACATTCAGAATAACTTCACACACCCGCTACTGTGCATTTCCAAGTCTAATTCTGTCACTAAACCCATACCTGTCACCCAGCGCCTAAATACTAGGCCTCAAATTTATATCCAGCTAAATCTGTCCTTAGTGCTGTAGCTGGGCGAGTTATTTAGTGTCCGTTCAAGCACATTTCTTGTTCTGGGTTGAAATACAATTCCCAATTTAGCAATTTCATAATTTAGTGGTTTCTGCTATATCAGAGCTATTTGAAATCTATCCCTAAAAGGGTAGATCATATTGAAGGTGCACATAGGGACATTCAGAATAACTTCACACACCCGCTACTGTGCATTTCCAAGTCTAATTCTGTCACTAAACCCATACCTGTCACCCAGCGCCTAAATACTAGGCCTCAAATTTATATCCAGCTAAATCTGTCCTTAGTGCTGTAGCTGGGCGAGTTATTTAGTGTCCGTTCAAGCACATTTCTTGTTCTGGGTTGAAATACAATTCCCAATTTAGCAATTTCATAATTTAGTGGTTTCTGCTATATCAGAGCTATTTGAAATCTATCCCTAAAAGGGTAGATCATATTGAAGGTGCACATAGGGACATTCAGAATAACTTCACACACACCCGCTACTGTGTATTTCCAAGTCTAATTCTGTCACTAAACCCATACCTGTCACCCAGCGCCTAAATACTAGGCCTCAAATTTATATCCTGCTAAATCTGTCCTTAGTGCTGTAGCTGGGCGAGTTATTTAGTGTCCGTTCAAGCACATTTCTTGTTCTGGGTTGAAATACAATTCCCAATTTAGCAATTTCATAATTTAGTGGTTTCTGCTATATCAGAGCTATTTGAAATCTATCCCTAAAAGGGTATATAATATTCAAGGTGCACATTGGGTCATTCAGAATAACTTCACACACACCCGCTACTGTGTATTTCTAAGTCTAATTCTGTCACTAAACCCATACCTGTCACCCAGCGCCTAAATACTAGGCCTCAAATTTATATCCTGCTAAATCTCTCGTTAACGCTGTCCTGTTGTGGCTGGGAAAGTTATTTAGTGTCCGTCAAAGCACATTTTTTGTTCTGGGTTTAAATACAATTCCCAATTTAACAATTTCATAATTTAGTGGTTTCTGCTATATCAGAGCTATTTGAAATCTATCCCTAAAAGGGTATATAATATTCAAGGTGCACATTGGGTCATTCAGAATAACTTCACACACACCCGCTACTGTGTATTTCCAAGTCTAATTCTGTCACTAAACCCATACCTGTCACCCAGCGCCTAAATACTAGGCCTCAAATTTATATCCAGCTAAATCTGTCCTTAGTGCTGTAGCTGGGCGAGTTATTTAGTGTCCGTTCAAGCACATTTCTTGTTCTGGGTTGAAATACAATTCCCAATTTAGCAATTTCATAATTTAGTGGTTTCTGCTATATCAGAGCTATTTGAAATCTATCCCTAAAAGGGTATATAATATTCAAGGTGCACATAGGGTCATTCAGAATAACTTCACACACACGCTTCTGTGCATTTCCAAGTCTAATTCTGTCACTAAATCCATACCGGTCACCCAGCGCCTAAATACTAGGCCTCAAATTTATATCCCGCTGAATTTGAATACAATACATTGGGCCAAATAATATATTTGTTGTTGTGGTGAACCATAACAATGAGAAAAACATCTAGTAAGGGACGCGGACGTGGACATGGTCGTGGTGGTGTTAGTGGACCCTCTGGTGCTGGGAGAGGACGTGGCCGTTCTGCCACATCCACACGTCCTAGTGTACCAACTACCTCAGGTCCCAGTAGCCGCCAGAATTTACAGCGATATATGGTGGGGCCCAATGCCGTTCTAAGGATGGTAAGGCCTGAGCAGGTACAGGCATTAGTCAATTGGGTGGCCGACAGTGGATCCAGCACGTTCACATTATCTCCCACCCAGTCTTCTGCAGAAAGCGCACAGATGGCGCCTGAAAACCAACCCCATCAGTCTGTCACATCACCCCCATGCATACCAGGGAAACTGTCTCAGCCTCAAGTTATGCAGCAGTCTCTTATGCTGTTTGAAGACTCCGCTGCCAGGGTTTCCCAAGGGCATCCACCTAGCCCTTCCCCAGCGGTGAAAGACATAGAATGCACTGACGCACAACCACTTATGTTTCCTGATGATGAGGACATGGGAATACCACCTCAGCATGTCTCTGATGATGACGAAACACAGGTGCCAACTGCTGCGTCTTTCTGCAGTGTGCAGACTGAACAGGAGGTCAGGGATCAAGACTGGGTGGAAGACGATGCAGGGGACGATGAGGTCCTAGACCCCACATGGAATGAAGGTCGTGCCACTGACTTTCACAGTTCGGAGGAAGAGGCAGTGGTGAGACCGAGCCAACAGCGTAGCAAAAGAGGGAGCAGTGGGCAAAAGCAGAACACCCGCCGCCAAGAGACTCCGCCTGCTACTGACCGCCGCCATCTGGGACCGAGCACCCCAAAGGCAGCTTCAAGGAGTTCCCTGGCATGGCACTTCTTCAAACAATGTGCTGACGACAAGACCCGAGTGGTTTGCACGCTGTGCCATCAGAGCCTGAAGCGAGGCATTAACGTTCTGAACCTGAGCACAACCTGCATGACCAGGCACCTGCATGCAAAGCATGAACTGCAGTGGAGTAAACACCTTAAAACCAAGGAAGTCACTCAGGCTCCCCCTGCTACCTCTTCTGCTGCTGCCGCCTCGGCCTATTCTGCTGCTGCCGCCTCGGCCTCTTCCTCCGCCTCTGGAGGAACGTTGGCACCTGCCGCCCAGCAAACAGGGGATGTACCACCAACACCACCACCACCACCTCCGTCACCAAGCGTCTCAACCATGTCACACGCCAGCGTTCAGCTCTCCATCTCACAAACATTTGATAGAAAGCGTAAATTCCCACCTAGCCACCCTCGATCCCTGGCCCTGAATGCCAGCATTTCTAAACTACTGGCCTATGAAATGCTGTCATTTAGGCTGGTGGACACAGACAGCTTCAAACAGCTCATGTCGCTTGCTGTCCCACAGTATGTTGTTCCCAGCCGCCACTACTTCTCCAAGAGAGCCGTGCCTTCCCTGCACAACCAAGTATCCGATAAAATCAAGTGTGCACTGCGCAACGCCATCTGTAGCAAGGTCCACCTAACCACAGATACGTGGACCAGTAAGCACGGCCAGGGACGCTATATCTCCCTAACTGCACACTGGGTAAATGTAGTGGCAGCTGGGCCCCAGGCGGAGAGCTGTTTGGCGCACGTCCTTCCGCCGCCAAGGATCGCAGGGCAACATTCTTTGCCTCCTGTTGCCACCTCCTCCTTCTCGGCTTCCTCCTCCTCTTCTTCCACCTGCTCATCCAGTCAGCCACACACCTTCACCACCAACTTCAGCACAGCCCGGGGTAAACGTCAGCAGGCCATTCTGAAACTCATATGTTTGGGGGACAGGCCCCACACCGCACAGGAGTTGTGGCGGGGTATTGAACAACAGACCGACGAGTGGTTGCTGCCGGTGAGCCTCAAGCCCGGCCTGGTGGTGTGTGATAATGGGCGAAATCTCGTTGCAGCTCTGGGACTAGCCAATTTGACGCACATCCCTTGCTTGGCGCATGTGCTGAATTTGGTGGTGCAGAAGTTCATTCACAACTACCCCGACATGTCAGAGCTGCTGCATAAAGTGCGGGCCGTCTGTTCGCGCTTCCGGCGTTCACATCCTGCCGCTGCTCGCCTGTCTGCGCTACAGCGTAACTTCGGCCTTCCCGCTCACCGCCTCATATGCGACGTGCCCACCAGGTGGAACTCCACCTTGCACATGCTGGACAGACTGTGCGAGCAGCAGCAGGCCATAGTGGAGTTTCAGCTGCAGCACGCACGGGTCAGTCGCACTACAGAACAGCACCACTTCACCACCAATGACTGGGCCTCCATGCGAGACCTGTGTGCCCTGTTGCGCTGTTTCGAGTACTCCACCAACATGGCCAGTGGCGATGACACCGTTATCAGCGTTACAATACCACTTCTATGTCTCCTTGAGAAAACACTTAGGGCGATGATGGAAGAGGAGGTGGCCCAGGAGGAGGAGGAGGAGGAAGAGGGGTCATTTTTAGCACTTTCAGGCCAGTCTCTTCGAAGTGACTCAGAGGGAGGTTTTTGGCAACAGCAGAGGCCAGGTACAAATGTGGCCAGCCAGGGCCCACTACTGGAGGACGAGGAGGACGAGGATGAGGAGGAGGTGGAGGAGGATGAGGATGAAGCATGGTCACAGCGGGGTGGCACCCAACGCAGCTCGGGTCCATCACTGGTGCGTGGCTGGGGGGAAAGGCAGGACGATGACGATACGCCTCCCACAGAGGACAGCTTGTCCTTATCCCTGGGCAGCCTGGCACACATGAGCGACTACATGCTGCAGTGCCTGCGCAACGACAGCAGAGTTGCCCACATTTTAACCTGTGCGGACTACTGGGTTGCCACCCTGCTGGATCCACGCTACAAAGACAATGTGCCCACCTTACTTCCTGCACTGGAGCGTGATAGGAAGATGCGCGAGTACAAGCGCACGTTGGTAGACGCGCTACTGAGAGCATTCCCAAATGTCACAGGGGAACAAGTGGAAGCCCAAGGCCAAGGCAGAGGAGGAGCAAGAGGTCGCCAAGGCAGCTGTGTCACGGCCAGCTCCTCTGAGGGCAGGGTTAGCATGGCAGAGATGTGGAAAACTTTTGTCAACACGCCACAGCTAACTGCACCACCACCTGATACGCAACGTGTTAGCAGGAGGCAACATTTCACTAACATGGTGGAACAGTACGTGTGCACACCCCTCCACGTACTGACTGATGGTTCGGCCCCATTCAACTTCTGGGTCTCTAAATTGTCCACGTGGCCAGAGCTAGCCTTTTATGCCTTGGAGGTGCTGGCCTGCCCGGCGGCCAGCGTTTTGTCTGAACGTGTATTCAGCACGGCAGGGGGCGTCATTACAGACAAACGCAGCCGCCTGTCTACAGCCAATGTGGACAAGCTGACGTTCATAAAAATGAACCAGGCATGGATCCCACAGGACCTGTCCGTCCCTTGTCCAGATTAGACATTAACTACCTCCCCATAACCATATATTATTGGACTCCAGGGCACTTCCTCATTCAATCCTATTTTTATTTTCATTTTACCATTATATTGCGAGGCTACCCAAAGTTGAATGAACCTCTCCTCTGCCTGTGTGCTAGGCCTAAATATATGCCAATGGACTGTTGCAGTGGTGGCTGACATGAAGCCTGATTCTCTGCTATGACATGCAGACTAATTCTCTGCTGACATGAAGCCAGATTGTCTGTTACGGGACCTCTCTCCTCTGCCTGGGTGCTGGGCCTAAATTTATGACAATGGACTGTTGCAGTGGTGGCTGACGTGAAGCCTGATTCTCTGCTATGACATGCAGACTGATTCTCTGCTGACATGAAGCCAGATTGTCTGTTACGGGACCTCTCTGCTCTGCCTGTGTGCTAGGCCTAAATATATGCCAATGGACTGTTGCAGTGGTGGGTGACGTGAAGCCTGATTCTCTGCTATGATATGAAGACTGATTCTCTGCTGACATGAAGCCAGATTGTCTGTTAAGGGACCTCTCTCCTCTGCCTGGGTGCTGGGCCTAAATTTATGAAAACGGACTCTTACAGTCCTGGGTGACGTGAATCCTGATTTTCTGCTATGACATGCAGACTGATTCTCTGCTGACATGAAGCCAGATCGTCTGTTACGGGACCTCTCTGCTCTGCCTGTGTGCTAGGCCTAAATATATGCCAATGGACTGTTGCAGTGGTGGGTGACGTGAAGCCTCATTCTCTGCTATGACATGCAGACTGATTCTCTGCTGACATGAAGCCAGATTGTCTGTTACGGGACCTCTCTGCTCTGCCTGTGTGCTAGGCCTAAATATATGCCAATGGACTGTTGCAGTGGTGGGTGACGTGAAGCCTCATTCTCTGCTATGACATGCAGACTGATTCTCTGCTGTCATGAAGCCAGATTGTCTGTTACGGGACCTCTCTGCTCTGCCTGTGTGCTAGGCCTAAATATATGCCAATGGACTGTTGCAGTGGTGGGTGACGTAAAGCCTCATTCTCTGCTATGACATGCAGACTGATTCTCTGCTGACATGAAGCCAGATTGTCTGTTACGGGACCTCTCTGCTCTGCCTGTGTGCTAGGCCTAAATATATGCCAATGGACTGTTGCAGTGGTGGGTGACGTGAAGCCTCATTCTCTGCTATGACATGCAGACTGATTCTCTGCTGTCATGAAGCCAGATTGTCTGTTACGGGACCTCTCTGCTCTGCCTGTGTGCTAGGCCTAAATATATGCCAATGGACTGTTGCAGTGGTGGGTGACGTGAAGCCTCATTCTCTGCTATGACATGCAGACTGATTCTCTGCTGACATGAAGCCAGATCGTCTGTTACGGGACCTCTCTGCTCTGCCTGTGTGCTAGGCCTAAATATATGCCAATGGACTGTTGCAGTGGTGGGTGACGTGAAGCCTCATTCTCTGCTATGACATGCAGACTGATTCTCTGCTGACATGAAGCCAGATTGTCTGTTACGGGACCACTCTCCTCTGCCTGTGTGCTAGGCCTAAATATATGCCAATGGACTGTTGCAGTGGTGGCTGACGTGAAGCCTCATTCTCTGCTATGACATGCAGACTAATTCTCTGCTGACATGAAGCCAGATTGTCTGTTACGGGACCTCTCTCCTCTGCCTGGGTGCTGGGCCTAAATTTATGACAATGGACTGTTGCAGTGGTGGCTGACGTGAAGCCTGATTCTCTGCTATGACATGCAGACTGATTCTCTGCTGACATGAAGCCAGATCCTCTGTTACGGGACCTCTCTCCTCTGCCTGTGTGTGTGCTGGGCCTAAATATATGCCAATGGACTGTTGCAGTGGTGGCTGACGTGAAGCCTCATTCTCTGCTATGACATGCAGACTGATTCTCTGCTGACATGAAGCCAGATTCTCTGTTACGGGACCTCTCTCCTCTGCCTGTGTGTGTGCTGGGCCTAAATATATGCCAATGGACTGTTGCAGTGGTGGCTGACGTGAAGCCTCATTCTCTGCTATGACATGCAGACTGATTCTCTGCTGACATGAAGCCAGATTCTCTGTTACGGGACCTCTCTCCTCTGCCTGTGTGTGTGCTGGGCCTAAATATATGCCAATGGACTGTTACAGTGGTGGCTGACGTGAAGCCTCATTCTCTGCTATGACATGCAGACTAATTCTCTGCTGACATGAAGACAGATTCTCTGTTACGGGACCTCCCTCCTCTGCCTGGGTGCTGGGCCTAAATATATGCCAATGGACTGTTGCAGTGGTGGCTGACGTGAAGCCTCATTCTCTGCTATGACATGCAGACTAATTCTCTGCTGACATGAAGACAGATTCTCTGTTACGGGACCTCTCTCCTCTGCCTGTGTGTGTGCTGGGCCTAAATATATGCCAATGGACTGTTGCAGTGGTGGCTGACGTGAAGCCTCATTCTCTGCTATGACATGCAGACTGATTCTCTGCTGACATGAAGCCAGATTCTCTGTTACGGGACCTCTCTCCTCTGCCTGTGTGTGTGCTGGGCCTAAATATATGCCAATGGACTGTTGCAGTGGTGGCTGACGTGAAGCCTCATTCTCTGCTATGACATGCAGACTGATTCTCTGCTGACATGAAGACAGATTCTCTGTTACGGGACCTCTCTCCTCTGCCTGTGTGCTAGGCCTAAATATATGCCAATGGACTGTTGCAGTGGTGGCTGACGTGAAGCCTCATTCTCTGCTATGACATGCAGACTAATTCTCTGCTGACATGAAGCCAGATTGTCTGTTACGGGACCTCTCTCCTCTGCCTGGGTGCTGGGCCTAAATTTATGACAATGGACTGTTGCAGTGGTGGCTGACGTGAAGCCTGATTCTCTGCTATGACATGCAGACTGATTCTCTGCTGACATGAAGCCAGATCCTCTGTTACGGGACCTCTCTCCTCTGCCTGTGTGTGTGCTGGGCCTAAATATATGCCAATGGACTGTTGCAGTGGTGGCTGACGTGAAGCCTCATTCTCTGCTATGACATGCAGACTGATTCTCTGCTGACATGAAGCCAGATTCTCTGTTACGGGACCTCTCTCCTCTGCCTGTGTGTGTGCTGGGCCTAAATATATGCCAATGGACTGTTGCAGTGGTGGCTGACGTGAAGCCTCATTCTCTGCTATGACATGCAGACTGATTCTCTGCTGACATGAAGCCAGATTGTCTGTTACGGGACCTCTCTCCTCTGCCTGGGTGCTGGGTAGTGTTGAGCGCGAATATTCGAAAAGCAAATTTTTTTCGCGAATATCGCAACTTCGCGATTTCGCGAATATTTCGAATATAGTGCTATATATTCGTAAAAACGAATATTCGTTTTTTGTTTTTTTCCCCCCCCCCACAAAATTACAGTACACATATAATTGATTGTTTCCCAAAGGTCCAACAGCTCAGATCTTACTCACATTGCCTAGAAAGTGATTGAGGCGCGAATCTTCGTAAGGCGATTTTATTAGCGCACATGCGAATATCGGCACGTCCCAGAACAGAGGCAAAGGGCTTTGCATTCATACATTAGTGAATTGAGTTGCGAATCTTCGTAAGGCGATTTTATTAGCGCACATGCGAATATCTACACTTGTCCCAGAACAGAGGCAAAGGGCTTTGCATTCATACATTAGTGATTGAATTGAGCTGCGAATCTTCGTAAGGCGATTTTATTAACGCAAATGCAAATATCTACACTTGTCCCCAGAACAGAGAGGCAAAGGCCTGTGCATTCATATAGTATAGCACCATATTCGCGAATACGTAGAACTTCGTAAAATTCGATTTACGAATATTCGTATTTTTTATTTTACTTTCCACCTTACAGATTACATTGATCTGTACTCTGTCAACTACTGTCATCACCCCCCACTGTATCTCGATTGATTCCCAAAAGTCTCACATTCCCTAGAAAGTGATTGAGGTGCGAATCTTCGTAAGGCGATTTTATTAGCGCACATGCGAATATCTACACTTGTCCCAGAACAGAGGCAAAGGGCATTGCATTCATACATTAGTGATTGAATTGAGTTGCGAATCTTCGTAAGGCGATTTCATTAGCGCACATGTGAATTTTGCATAGCATATGTATTATGCGATGCGAAAATTCGAATTATCGCATATGCGAAATAATAACGAATTTGAATAATCGCGAATATTTTACGAATATTCTTTCGAATATTCACAAAATTTCGCGAATTCGAATATGGGACATGCCGCTCAACACTAGTGCTGGGCCTAAATTTATGACAATGGACTGTTGCAGTGGTGGGTGACGTGAAGCCTGATTCTCTGCTATGACATGCAGACTGATTCTCTGCTGACATGAAGCCAGATTGTCTGTTACGGGACCTCTCTCCTCTGCCTGGGTGCTGGGCCTAAATATATGCCAATGGACTGTTGCAGTGGTGGCTGACGTGAAGCCTCATTCTCTGCTATGACATGCAGACTAATTCTCTGCTGACATGAAGACAGATTCTCTGTTACGGGACCTCTCTCCTCTGCCTGTGTGTGTGCTGGGCCTAAATATATGCCAATGGACTGTTGCAGTGGTGGCTGACGTGAAGCCTCATTCTCTGCTATGACATGCAGACTGATTCTCTGCTGACATGAAGCCAGATTCTCTGTTACGGGACCTCTCTCCTCTGCCTGTGTGTGTGCTGGGCCTAAATATATGCCAATGGACTGTTGCAGTGGTGGCTGACGTGAAGCCTCATTCTCTGCTATGACATGCAGACTGATTCTCTGCTGACATGAAGCCAGATTCTCTGTTACGGGACCTCTCTCCTCTGCCTGTGTGTGTGCTGGGCCTAAATATATGCCAATGGACTGTTGCAGTGGTGGCTGACGTGAAGCCTCATTCTCTGCTATGACATGCAGACTGATTCTCTGCTGACATGAAGCCAGATTCTCTGTTACGGGACCTCTCTCCTCTGCCTGTGTGTGTGCTGGGCCTAAATATATGCCAATGGACTGTTGCAGTGGTGGCTGACGTGAAGCCTCATTCTCTGCTATGACATGCAGACTGATTCTCTGCTGACATGAAGCCAGATTCTCTGTTACGGGACCTCTCTCCTCTGCCTGTGTGTGTGCTGGGCCTAAATATATGCCAATGGACTGTTGCAGTGGTGGCTGACGTGAAGCCTCATTCTCTGCTATGACATGCAGACTGATTCTCTGCTGACATGAAGCCAGATTCTCTGTTACGGGACCTCTCTCCTCTGCCTGTGTGTGTGCTGGGCCTAAATATATGCCAATGGACTGTTGCAGTGGTGGCTGACGTGAAGCCTCATTCTCTGCTATGACATGCAGACTGATTCTCTGCTGACATGAAGCCAGATTCTCTGTTACGGGACCTCTCTCCTCTGCGTGTGTGTGTGCTGGGCCTAAATATATGCCAATGGACTGTTGCAGTGGTGGCTGACGTGAAGCCTCATTCTCTGCTATGACATGCAGACTAATTCTCTGCTGACATGAAGACAGATTCTCTGTTACGGGACCTCCCTCCTCTGCCTGGGTGCTGGGCCTAAATATATGCCAATGGACTGTTGCAGTGGTGGCTGACGTGAAGCCTCATTCTCTGCTATGACATGCAGACTAATTCTCTGCTGACATGAAGACAGATTCTCTGTTACGGGACCTCCCTCCTCTGCCTGGGTGCTGGGCCTAAATATATGCCAATGGACTGTTGCAGTGGTGGCTGACGTGAAGCCTCATTCTCTGCTATGACATGCAGACTAATTCTCTGCTGACATGAAGACAGATTCTCTGTTACGGGACCTCTCTCCTCTGCCTGGGTGCCGGGGCCTAAATATCTGAGAATGGACTGTTCCAGTGGTGGGTGACGGGAAGCCAGATTCTCTGCTATGGAACCTCTCTCCAATTGATTTTGGTTAATTTTTATTTATTTAATTTTTATTTTAATTCATTTCCCTATCCACATTTGTTTGCAGGGGATTTACCTACATGTTGCTGCCTTTTGCAGCCCTCTAGCTCTTTCCTGGGCTGTTTTACAGCCTTTTTAGTGCCGAAAAGTTCGGGTCCCCATTGACTTCAATGGGGTTCGGGTTCGGGACGAAGTTCGGATCGGGTTCGGATCCCGAACCCGAACATTTCCGGGATGTTCGGCCGAACTTCTCGAACCCGAACATCCAGGTGTTCGCTCAACTCTATTTAAGACCACTTGAAAAATGGCAAAAAATCATATTTTACATTGTTGGATTTTAACAAGGTTCCAAGTAGAGCTTCAACATACAACAAGAAGAAATGAGAGTGAGACATACATTTTTTTTTAGCATTCCAATTAATTGAAAATAACGAATAAACTGAAACAGGCTGTTTTTCAGCTGATCGAAATTTTAGGACCACATGCTTTTAAAAGGCCAAATCTGTGCAAAGATGTGGATTCATTGTCATTTTCTGTCAGGTAGTCACACGTCGTTATGGCAAAGGCAAAAATACTCTCCCTTTTTGAACGTGGTCGGGTTGCTGAACTGCATAAGCAGGGTCTCACAGCGCGCCATCGCTGCTGAGGTGGGACACAGTAAGACAGTCATTTGGAATTTCTTAAATGATCCTGAGGGTTATGGAACAAAAAAGTCAAGTGGAAGACCCAAAAAAATTTCATCAGCACTGAGCCGGAGGATCCAATTGGCTGTCCGTCAAGACACTGGACGATCCTCGACCCAAATTACGGCCCTTACTGGTGCTGACTGCAGCCCCATAACCATCAGATGGCATCTGAGACTGAAGGGCTTCAAAAACAAAAAACTTCTTCAAAGACCTCGTCTCCGTGAACGCCACAGAACTGCCCGTTTGGACTTTGCAAGAGAGCACCAAACATGGGACATTCAAAGGTGGAAGAAAGTTTTATTCTCTGATGAGAAAAAATTTAACCTTGATGGTCCTGATGGTTTCCAACGTTACTGGCATGACAAGCAGATCCCACCTGAGATGTTTTCTATATAATGGTCTGGGGTGCTTTTTCCTTCAGTGGAACAATGGAGCATTAGGAAGTGCAGGGGCGTCAAACGGCCGCTGGCTATGTCCAGATGTTGCAGAGAGCATTCCTCATGACTGAGGGCCCACATCTGTGTGGTAACGACTGGGTTTTTCAACAGGACAATGCTACAGTGCACAATGCCCGCAGGACAAGGGACTTCTCCCAGGAGAAGAACATCACTCTTTTTGGCCCATCCTGCGTGTTCCCCTGATCTAAATCTAATTGAGAACCTTTGGGGATAGATGGCAAGGGAAGTTTACAAAAGTGGACAACAGTTCCAGACAGTAGATGGCCTTCGTGCGGCCGTCTTCACCACTTGGAGAAATGTTCCCACTCACCTCATGGAAACGCTTACATCAAGCATGCCGAAACCAATTTTGGAAGTGATAAACAATAACGGCGGAGCTACTTATTACTGAGTTCATGTTTGGAAGTTGGATTTCTGTTTTGGGGGGGGGGGGTTAGTTTTTTTTGGAGGTGTGGTCCTAAACTTTTGATCAGCTGAAAAACAGCCTGTTTCAGTTTATTTGTTGTTTTCATTAAATTGAATGCTCAAAAAATGTTTTGTCTCACTCCCATTTCTTCTTGTTGCATGTTGAAGCTCTACTTGGAACCTTGTTAAGATCCAGCCATGTTAAATATGATGTTTTGCCATTTTTCAAGTGGTCTTAAACTTAAATTATCCCCTATCCGCATAAAAAATAAAAAATTTTATTGTTTAGATTTTTTTTAAATATAAAAATACAAACTTTGCAATTTTTTTTATTCCCTTTTGAGATTTTGAACCTAAAATCTTTTAATCACATGTACTATACATTGTAATATTTCTGTATTACAGTGCATAGTAATTCTGACACAGTCTATTACATCCTGCCAGCGGCATAGTATAAGAGTGGCCAGAACATGGAAGGCCTGTGGGTCTTAAGAAAGCCCCCTGCTGCCATAATACTACTACTACTCAGCACACTGTAATTGCATTTACGGGGGTTTGATCACAGAGGGAGTTTTCTCTGTGTAACTTCTTATTGACAATGACATTTTATGGGTTAAACAGAAGTCCGTTCCCTGCAATGAGATCAAGGTGCCAGCTGTACACTACAGCTGACACCCACAATCGATGACCACTGATCATCACTGTGATAAACTATTACAGCACTGAACATTAGTACACTGTACTCAGTGGGGGAGGGGGGTTAAATTAAGTTTGAAGTACAGGCCAAGACAAATTTCAACTCTTTTTATTATTTTATATTATTCACTGGTCACTATGACTGTGATCACAAGTATCCTTATTAGAGATGAGTGCATCGAAGTTGACGAAGTGGAATTCGATCCGAATTTCAGAAAAAATTTGATTCACACCGAATCTAAGTTTCCTCAAGCTTCGTGGTAACGAATCATATTTTTTCCTAAAATGGCTGCTGCATGTGTGAGGACATGGAGCAAGGAACTCTCGGAACGCGGGATCACCTATAATGCCATGCATGCAGCCAATCAGCAGCCAGCCAGCCCTGTGATGTCACAGCCCTATAAATAGCCTCAGCCATCTTGGATTCTGCCATTTTCCAGTGTGTTTTGTGCAGGGAGAGACGTCAGCAGGCGCTAGGGACAGTGCTAGAAAAGACTTCATTGTGCTAAAATAAAACAACTTACAAGTTCAGGGAAAGATTATTCAAGGTGTAAGGAAAGGATAGGGAGGAATCATTCCACAGCTTTTATGTAGAACGGGGTTCAGTAGGGGAGGTTACAGCCTGGGTAATAGGAACAATCCTATTACACCTTGCTGTACTGACTGGCGATTCAAATTGGGGGAATATTTCTACGTCTTATTTGCCCTCGTGCGGTGCAGTGATATATGTTTTAAATCATTTTTTGGCTTGTATTAGTGGAAAAAAGGGCTTATTATGTGTTGTGTGGTGAAGTGAGAAAATTACAGACTTTCTTGGGGTGTTTTAATTTCTTTTTATTTATTTAAATGTTTCTGGCGCAGGCAGAGGTCGCAGCAGATTAAGGGGGCGTGGCAGAAGGAGTTGCAGCAAGAGGCCTGAGCTCCCGGTGTCTTTATGCGGTGCATCATTAGCGGCAGCCTCGACACCTATATGTTCTCTGAAAAGGCTTAGATAAACTGAAATTCTGTCCTTTAGGGTCCATTTACATGTCCATGTCCATGATCCGTGGATCCGCAAAACACGGACATTGGCGATGTGCGTTCCGCATTTTGCGGACCGCACATCGCCGGCACTTAATAGAAAATGCCTATTCTTGTCCGCAATTGCGGCCGGCCATTGAGGGGCTCACTCTGCCACATAAAAAGACACCAGCAATGTTAATGACTAGTGATGAGCGAGCATGCTTGGCCGAATACCTGTTCGGCTCGAGCATCGCTTGTCACGGAAGGTGTACAGGAAACAAGACAATACAAAATGAATATATGACTCACTGGATCCAAAACTAAGGAACAAAAAGGGTGACCCCTGCATCAGACCTGGCACTCTCACTGACTGCTCAGCCTATGCGAAAATCCCAATGGTAGATGATAGCATATCCTCGTACCTCAACTGTATAACACCTGAACACCCTATAATAGTGAGGGGACACGACCACCGGCTCCCTACACTAGACACGGAGGGAGTAAGGGTCACCTGGGATCCAGCAAACAGAAAAACACAAATGAATGTACAACACTTATCTTGTAGAAGACTGGGAAGTAGGATAAGCATGCACACACACTCCAGGAAGTAATAAAAACCACAAACTGATGCACTATAGGGAGGGATTTAAAGGTAAGCAATCAGTACAACTACATGACAGCTGAGAGAGGCTAACGAGATAAGGAAAACAAAGCAAAACAAAGGAAGCTCAAGGAGGAGGTTCTGAAAGGCATCTGTCAGAGCTTCTCAGATGTATGGTGGTGACAGTCCCCCTCCTTCTACGAGTGGACACCGGACACTCAGAGCCCACCTTCTCAGGATGGGACCTATGGAAAGCCCTGATAAGACGAGTGGCCTTAATGTCCGTCACTGGGACCCACATGCTCTCCTCAGGACCATAACCCTCCCAATGAACGAGGTACTGGAGAGAACCGCGGACAACACGAGAATCCACAATCCTAGAGACCTGAAATTCAAGATTACCATCAACCATAATCAGAGGAGGAGGCAAAGACGAGGGTACAATGGGTTGGACATAAGGTTTTAATAAGACTTATGAAAAACATTATGGATCTTCCAAGTCTGAGGAAGATCAAGACGGTAGGAAACAGGATTGATGACAGACAAGATTTTGTAAGGCCCAATAAACTTAGGACCCAACTTACCGGGGGGAACCTTCAATTTGATATTCTTAGTAGACAACCACACCAGATCACCAACATTCAGGTCCAGACCAGGCACACGTCTCTTATCCGCCACACGCTTATATCTCTCACTCATGCTCTTTAGATTATCCTGAATCTTTTGCCAAATAGATGACAAAGACGAGGAGAATCTGTCCTCATCAGGTAAACCAGAAGACCCCTCTCCCGAGAATGTCCCAAACTGCGGATGAAACCCATATGCACCAAAAAATGGTGACTTATCAGAGGACTCCTGACGACGGTTATTTAAAGCAAACTCAGCAAGGGACAAAAAAAGAACACCAATCCTCCTGATTCTCCGCCACAAAACAGCGCAGATATGTCTCCAGATTTTGATTGACGCGCTCTGTCTGGCCATTCGACTGCGGGTGGAAAGCAGAAGAGAATGACAATCAAACCCCCAAGCGAGAACAGAAAGCCTTCCAGAATCTGGAAACAAACTGCGTGCCCCTATCAGAGACTATGTCTGAAGGAATACCGTGCAATTTGACAATGTGATCAATAAATGCCTGCGCCAGCGTCTTAACATTGGGCAAGCCAGGAAAAGGGATGAAATGCACCATTTTGCTAAAACGGTCCACCACCACCAAAATCACAGTCTTCCCCGAGGAACGAGGCAGGTCCGTAATGAAGTCCATGGACAGATGTGTCCAAGGACGGGAAGGAATGGGTAAGGGAAGGAGAGGACCTGATGGCCGTGAATGAGGGACTTTGGCGCGAGCGCAGGTCTCGCAGGCTGCCACAAAACCCTCAACCGACTTACGAAGCGCTGGCCACCAGAATCTCCGAGCGATGAGATCCACAGTGGCTCTTTCCCCCGGGTGCCCAGCAAGGACCGTATCGTGGTGTTCCTTAAAAATCTTGTGTCTTAAAGCGAGAGGCACGAACAACCTCCCAGGAGGACAAAGATCAGGAGCCTCTGACTGGGCTAACTGCACCTCTGACTCCAATTCAGGAAATAGAGCAGAGACCACCACACCTTCAGCCAAAATGGGACCCGCGTCTTCGAAATTTCCACCTCCCGGAAAACAACATGACAGGGCATCTGCCTTCACATTCTTAACCCCAGGGCGGAACGTGACAACAAAATTTAACTTTGAAAAGAACAAAGACCATCTGGCCTGTCTCGGGTTCAGACGCTTGGCTGACTCCAAGTAGGCCAGATTTTTATGGTCAGTAAACACGGTAATAGGGTGTCTGGCTCCCTCTAGCCAATGGCGCCATTCCTCAAAAGCCAACTTGATGGCCAACAACTCCCTATCTCCCACATCGTAATTTCTCTCTGCGGAGGAGAGTTTCTTTGAGAAAAAGGCACACGGTCGCCATTTGGCAGGAGAAGACCGCATCCACACCCACCTCAGAAGCATCAACCTCAACTATGAAGGGTAGAGAAATATCAGGTTGTACCAAGATGGGAGCCGAATGCAAAACTCCTCTTGATATTAGAAAAGGCCTTACGCGCCTCTACCGACCAGGAAGAAAAATCTACCCCCCTTTCTAGTCATATCAGTGAGTGGCTTAACGATAGAGGAATAATTCAAAATAAACTTCCTGTAATAATTGGCAAAGCCCAAAAAACGCATCAGCGCCTTCTGATTCTCAGGAAGCTCCCACTCAAGCACAGCGCGGACCTTCTCCGGGTCTATGCGAAAACCAGAAGCGGAGAGAAGAAACCCCAGAAATTGAATTTCTGGAACCGCAAACACACATTTTTCCAGTTTCGCGTACAAGTTATTCTCCCGCAGGGTGAGTAAGACCTGACGTAAGTGTTCCTTATGAGTTTTGAAATCAGGAGAAAAAAATCAAAATGTCATCCAAATACACTAATACAAATTTCCCCATTAAATGATAAAAAATGCTGTTCACAAAGTGCTGAAAAACGGCTGGAGCATTCATCAAACCAAAAGGCATAACCAAATTCTCAAAATGGCCCTCAGGGGTATTGAAGGCCGTCTTCCATTCGTCTCCTTCTCTGACCCTGACCAGGTTGTATGCCCCTCTTAGATCTAATTTTCAAAAAACTTTAGCCCCAACAAGAGATGGTTAGCGGCGATAACGCTAGTATCAGAGTAACCGTCCAACTGCTGTGTCTACGCAAACGATCGCTGCTCACAATTTAGGACGACACTCTGAATGTGGCAGATGAGGAACTGGGGGAGGACATAACACAGGGTGATAGCCAGACCACCCACAGTTCGTCTTCTCAGCGCGAATTTGACGATGAAGAGGAGGAGGAGCTGGAGACAGTTGCCTACAGAGGGTAGTACCCATGGAACTTTAATTCCATCTGTTCAGCATGGATGGGCAGAAGAGGAGGAGGAAGATGAGGAGACGGAGAGTCATCCTGATGTCGATATCGACGTCTTGCCTGTTTGTACTCTGGCACACCTGGCTGACTTCATGTTAGGCTGCCTTTCCCGTGACCATCGTGTTATACGCATTTTTAGATAACACAGATTACTGGGTATTCACCCTTCTCGACCCCCACTACAAAGAGAACTTCTCATCTCTAATTCCTGTGGTGGAGAGGATGAGTAAAATGGTGCAATACTAGAAGGTACTTGTTGAGATTGCTCCAAACTTTTCTATCTGACAACGCTGGCGACAGAGTCCGATGAAGGGAGACAAGGGAAACACACAGCAGTTCCAACAAAGGCAGGGCAACACTCTCATGACACCCCGCCAGCAACCTCACCAAAAAAGCTCAGCCTAGTGGTACAAGGAGGGAAAAGTTTTGGAATATGCTGAAGGAATATATAGCAGACCGTGTCAGCGTCATAAATGATCCCTTAGTGCCTTACAACTACTGGGTGTCCAAGCTGGACATGTGGCATTAATTTGCGCCTTGGAGGTGTTGGCCTGCCCTGCCACCAGCGTTTTGTCTGAGCATGTATTTAGTGCTACTGGTGGCATTATAACAGATAAGCATATCCGCTTGTCCACTGGCAATGCTGACAGGTTGACTCAGATAAAAATAAACAAGGCCTGGGTTACCCCTGACTTCTCAACTCCACCAGAGGAGAGCTGAGCTGATGATGAACATAAAGGCAATTTCAATCTAACATTTATAATGTACTCAATCTAATGTAGTGTGTTGCCATGTACCTTTTCCACCACAAAAAAAAAAAGAGTATATGGTTGAATCTTGTTTTCTCCTCCTCCTCCTCCTCCTCCTCCTCATCCAGATTGTATATATTCCCTCCACTCGCATATAATGTTTTAGAGCATCAGCTCACCATCAGGCCTAATGTTTTAGAGTAGAGGGTCAGCTCAGCAGCAGTCCCTCGCATATAATGTTCTACAGGGTCAGCTTACCAGAAGGCCCTCGCCGCTAATGTTTTAGAGGTTCAGCTTGCCAGAAGGCCCTCGCCGCTAATGTTTTAGAGGTTCAGCTCAGCAGCAGGCCCTCGTCCCTAATGTTTTAGAGGGTCAGCTCAGCAGCAGGCCCTCGCATATAATGTTTTAGAGGGTCAGCTCACCATCATGCACTCGCATATAATGTTTTAGAGTGTCAGCTCACCAGCAGGCACTCGCATATAATGTTTTAGAGCGTCAGCTCACCAGCAGGCACTCGCATATAATGTTTTAGAGCATCAGATCAGCAGCAGACCCTCACCCCTAATGTTTTAGAGGGTCAGCTCAGGAGCAGGCCCTCACATATAATGTTTTACAGGATCAGCTCACAGTAGGTCCTCGCCCCTAATGTTTTAGAGGGTCAGCTCAGCAGCAGGCCCTCGCCCCTAATGTTTTAGAGGGTCAGCTCAGCAGCAGGCGCTCGCATATAATATTTTAGAGCGTCAGATCAGCAGCAGACCCTCGCCCATAATGTTTTAGAGGGTCAGATCAGCAGAGGCTCTCGCATATTAATGTTTTACAGGGTCAGCTCACCAGAAAGCCCTCACCCCTAATGTTTTGAGGGTCAGCTCAGCAGCAGGCCCTTGCCTCTAATGTTTTAGAGGGTCAGCTGGCAGGCACTCGCAAATAATGTTCTACAGGGTTAGCTCACCAGCAGGCCCTAGCCCATAATGTTATAGAGGGTCAGCTCAGCAGCAGGCACTCGCATATAATGTTTTAGGGGGTCAGCTCACCGGCAGGCCCTCGCATATAATGTTTTAGAGCGTCAGCTCACCAGCAGGCCCTCGCTCCTAATGTTTTAGAGCATCAGCTCAACTGCAGGCCCTCACATATAATGTTTTACAGGGGCAGCTTAACTGCAGGCCATCGCATATAATGTTTTACAGGGTTATCTCCCCAGCAGGCCCGCACCTAAAATCTTTTACTGGGTCAGCTCATCTGCAGGCCTGCAACTCAAATCTTTTACAGGGTCAGCTCACCTGCAGGCCCGCAACTCATGCTGCCTTGCGTTGAAGTAGTAGCCGTTTATCAGGCTCCTTCTCCGAAATCGAACAATGATTCCCTGTTACCGGTGGTCACATAAAATCGAAAGTTGATAGGGAAGATATCAAAATGGATCGCGATCAGGCAGAAGTTATCTAGAGTCAACAAAGCGGCAGCAGGGCCTCTCCTGTATAATGTTTCCTCATCCTAAATACCGCAGTGACATTCCCTGCAATTTTTTGTTACTTATTCCAATAACAGGGCATCTTAAGAGTCATTTATTCTCACTACCTCCCCGAGTTGGGAGTGGGTAATTGCACCACGCCTGCTGCCTTCATTGGATGCTTCTGCTTTAATAACTTGACCCACCATCTCTTGGTGGTTCTCAATAAAGAAAAAAAAGGGGCAAGGCAACAGCCAATCACATTTCACCCGTTTACCTCCCTTGGATGTGGTAACCCTTTCTCAAGCTCCCTCTCTGGCATCGAACCCTGATTCCCCGTTACCCATGATCACCATGGTAGGGGCATAAAAGAACATCGAAAGTTGATAGGGCAGACATCCGAATGGATCGTCGCCGTCACGGGGATGTGCATTCGCCCAGAGGTTATCTGAAATCACCAATGCAGCAGCCGCCCCTCGTCCCTAAGGTTTTAGATGGTCAGATCAGCAGGCCCTTGCTCCAAATGTTTGAGGGTCACCAGAAAGCCATCAATCATAATTTTTCAAGGGTGTGTATGATGCCTTCCTTTATGTGTAACTAAGGGTGTTTTGGAGTGCCATTTCCTTGTAATTTTTGGCAGCCCTTTCACTTAGTGCATAGGCTTTATGAGTGTAGGAGTCCCACTACCTGAACAATTGTACCACAATGTGAATGAGGCCCTCCTTTATGTGATATACAGGTTGTATCAGAGTGCCTTTTGGTTGTAATTTTTTGCAGCACTTGCACTTTATATACAACTGAAAAAACTTCAGGGAATGGGAAAATGCAAATATAAATAGCTTTTATTTGCTGTTGTTTCACACCAAGAGAGAAGTGTCTGGAATTAGCTCTGCAAAGAGCCTGGCTGAGTGTATAGATCAAACCAAACAGAGAAGCTTCAGAAGTCGTGCCAGGGAACTTCCCTAAATAATCTATCTAAAAATATATGGACTAACAGAGGGAGCAAAAATAACAGTGTGTTCTCATCTGTGGATATATGCAGCAAGCCCCTAGGAATCGATGCAGAGGATTGGAGTCATATTGGCCCTGATAAGTTGTTGTGTTATAGTGTACTCCCTCAGGCCGTCGCTCCCTTGGGTTTGATGCAGTGAATAAGTGATGTGATGGAACCAGACAGAGATTACAGAACAAAGAACATCTTTCTTTACTGAGTACAAAAACAAATAGCAGCACATCCAGCCGCGGTTTGTACAAAGTGCAATTTCTCGTCCTAGATAATGGGGTATGGTGACTGGCAATGTCGCAGAAGATGACACTCAGGAGTTTGATAGCAGACAATGTCTCTCTCCTGATTCCCTTTCCATTGACTTTACTCTGGCTCCTCTGGCTGTAGATGTCCAATGTGTGATGCAGGCTTTAAACTATACCTTGCCTTATCTGCTGCTGTGGTGTCTTAACATGTTTCCCTTCACCTTGCACCTGTATTGCTTGATTGCTGTAGCTTACAGATCTTCTGTAGCCTGGGACAATGATGCAGGCTTTATGGAGTAATGCTCTCTTCCACACTCTCCTCTAACTAGCTCTGCTAAAACCTTGTCAGAAAGCCAGGCCAGCCCATGCCTACCAAAAGGGGGGTGGGGGGGTGGGATGGAAAGCCCCATTCCTGTTGCCAACCACTGACAATCATACCCAATCTCCTGGTGTACAAAATGTATAGCATGACACTACATTACATTGCATTATGAACCATTTACATTAGTAGTATCCCCAGGTCTGGTGTACACATGAGCTTCTACTTCTCATAGGAGATGGATCTAGACGTGGGCTCAGAGGTATAACCTGAAGCTCCTAGGCCACAATACAAAATATGTAGCAGGTACACCACCTAGCATGCTGTGCCCTCTCCACTTTGATTGTGAGAGGCCAGACATAATGATTAGAGATAAGCAAAAGTTATGAAAACTTCAATTCGGCTGATTCACCAAATTTCACAAATAAATTAGCTTCATGAGAAATTATTTAATCACAAAGTGCATTTCTTTGTAAGTAGCAGACGCAATGATGGGAAATAGCAATTGTGCTGCGCCTTGCCATTGAACCCCTCAGATGCCGTGTTCATACACAATCACGATATCTGATGTAAAAATGGAGGCATTTCAGGGGTTAAAAAAATATATATATCGATTTGGTAAAGACCAGCACTCTCTATTTGGAAGCACTAAGAGATATACACGGCGGTATAATAGGAGCTTTAATGTACAAAGAGCAATAAACCAGATTAAAAAATAAATATCTGTATAAAAACCAAAATAGATCTACGTCTAATTCATAAAACAAAATATCCCACAAATATTTTTTTTTTCCATTAACAAACATGGTAAATCGAATGGTGCTCTTAAATTGTACAACTTATCCATCCAAAAAATAAGCCCTCATACGACTAAATGAATAGAAAATTAAAAATGTTTTGGCTTTTGGAATGTTCAGGAAAAAGGAAAATGCAAAGACAAAAATGGGCTCCGTACTATATGCTCTGAAAACAATACAATGAAGAACTTTCAAAAACGGATTGAGAATAAATATAAAAATGTGCACATTAAAACTGTAAATGGCTCTGTTCAGTCAAATGGAAAACTAACTACTCAAAGAACAGAAATTACTTTTTAACACTTGTGAGACAGTGACAGATCTCGCACTTTGGATAGTGTGATCCACACCCCTATTCCACCACAGGTGAGACCATCTGGAGGTACTCAGGCAGGCATAAAGCACCTCCAGGGTGTCAGTAAGGGGGGAAAGTGTGTTACCCGTGGACAGAGGCCTGGAGGCTCTGTGAATGTGGTCTCACTGGGCAAGGCTGAGGGACCACGAGGCTGGGAGATAGCCTGGACTAACTTTGTTAGAGCCTGGAAGTGAGCTGGACTACTGGCTATGAAAGCCGCTCCTGAAACAGTGTGGGAACTGTGAGGCATACTTTAGGTGAGTCAGGTTATTATATGTTTAGTTAGAGCCCAGCCGGGCAGGTGTTTGTTTTGTATTATGTTTTGTTTTTGCTGAGGTGCCAAATAAAAGCAATGTTTGGATTTTAAAACTTGGTGTCCGTGAAGACGTGTGTGAAAGTCCCCCGAATAAGAGCTAACCCCTTCCACAATTGGTGGAGGATGCGGGCAATCGTCCCTGCTGAAAGGAGACAACTGGTTGATAGGGGCAACGGCAAGAGCAGGTGCTGCTGAATTCTGCTGTGTTGCAAAGAAAATTGCTGTGCGGATTTAAAGGGCCAGCAGCCCTGGGAAAGAAACTGTGATGTCTGCGATGCAAGAGAGACTGTGAATGCTGAAATTGTGTCTAGAGAGTGAGACACCTGGAGGCTCTGTTTTAAAGTTGACTTGTTGCAGATTTTTTTTTTCCGGGTGCCTGGGCTGTCTGTTGCTATGGGGTGGATGAAGGATCTCACCGAGCAGCTGAGGCAGGCCAATCTGCAGGCTAACCAAAGGCACCTGAAGTGGCAGCAGGAGCATGAAAAACTCATGGAGGAGTATGAAAGACAAAGAGAACTCCTAACCCAAAGCGTTTCCCAGGGTAACAGCTGTGCTGAGGCTTTGAGGGCGCAGTTGCAGTAGGCCCTGGAGAAAAAACCCGGCAAAGCTGAGTGGACAATTTGTAAAAGTGCAAAGTGTCGGTGATGCGGCTGGAAAACCATTTGATAAGGTGATGTGTGCCATTGCCAAGGGCAACCGTCGGGAAGAAAAGGAGGCGGAGAGCGGTGCGGCTCTCAAGAGTTCAAGTGTTTATGGCTCGGGTGTACAGAGTCCTAGAGAGGATGTCCAGAGGAGCCGTGATGCGGGTGCCACGACGTCAGGCAGCTGTCCTGCAACAAAGAGAGCGCTGCTGGAGATGCCGTCAAGTCACAAAGTGTAAACCTGATTGTCCTATGGTCAGAAGTCCGGTAACCAGGAATCAAAGGCGGGAGGTTCCTAATGTCCAGGAGAAGGACAGTCACCTCGGGGAAGATGTTCCTGGCACTCCCTCCTCGCCTGATACTGCCGAACCAGTGATGTCTGTGGGTAAGACTGTTCCGGGTTTTTCTTGTGTAAAAGACAAAGTGACAGTGAGCACGGTTCTGGAGACTGGGCAGGTTGCTGACCAGTGCCCTGGGGCTTCAGAAGCTGTGAACTCTGGTGTGAATCGGCAGCAGTTGCTATCTGCTAAGTCGGTAGGTGTTGAGACACCAGGACTGGAGACTGGACACAAATGATAGATGTGCGGGACAGTCATGCGGATAATAAGGACTATCCGGTGGTTCTCACTCAGTGTGAGACTCCTGTGAGAACTGGGACTTGTGAACTTGATGTGATAGATACGCTCATGCATGAGGGAATGTTGTGACGTGATTTCCCGTTGTTCCGTGACTTGTGAGGAAGTGGAAACACTTCTGCAGTCAGTGACGAAACTCCTGCAGAACTGGTACCTAATCTGTTAATTGAAGTGACCATTAAAAACAATAGTGCAGATAAGGTGCAAGGTGATTGTGCCAAGTTGGCGGAAATGCATAATAAAAGGGGGATGTCATGTGAAATATCTGATGTTGATAACATGCCTTTTCCGATGCAGGTTGTGGTCAGGGGAGAAGCACCCTCTGGTGTTAAGAATGTAAACGTTGATGAAGCTTTATTTTCTTCATCTACTATTTTTCATGAAGATCTATATGACTTGATCAAAAGATTTGAAGAAATGCATATAAGTAGTGTGGAGCCAAGCACAGCTCCAGCTCAGTGTTTGAATGTGCAGGAAAATATAATAGGGCTAGAGGGTGTACTGCACGTACCAAAGGTGGATATGCAGTCTCCACAGTGTTTTTTGGTTTCTAAGGAAGTGTCCCAGGTGGGGATTATCTCATCGGTGCCCCTAGAAGTCAGAATTAATAATGACACGTGCGGTATATGTGATGTATGTGCTGTGACCGATAGCAACTAAGAAAGTGAAGCTACCATGTCAAGGTCCTGCGAAACTAAGGTGGTTACTAATAGCGACCAGACAGTTATATCTGACGAGATGAGAATTAAGTCGGGTGACTTCAGCCTAGTGTCTGAAGCCCATAGCCAGACAATTGTAGATGACCTGACATGACAGTACATCTGCAAACAGGAGGATGATCTCTCTCTCTCTCCTCACGCTCCCTAGAAACGTTAGAGAAGGGACTAGCTGTCTTCACAGAGCAACTGAAGAAGGCTTAAGAAGGGTCAAAGGAGGAGACCCAGAAAGAGAATGGTGATACTCCTACATCTGCTGCAGCAGAGCCGAGCGAGGAGCAGCTGGAACCGGAGGCCCAATAGCGGGGCATTTCCCACAAGCTTGTGCGAAAAGCTGAAAATAAACTGTTGAAAAACATGGAGTTGATGGTTCAGTGCCCGGAGAAAAAGTGTCTGACATACGATAAGTTGGAGAAAACCAAGAACAAACTTCAGCGAGAATTGGATCATCTGATGGTTGACCTGGACCACCAGAAGCAAATTATGTCTAACTTAGAGAAGAAACAGAAGAAGTTGAACCGGCTCCTGGCTGAGGAGAAATACATCTCGGCTCGATATGATGAAAAACATAAACAAGCGGAGACTGATGCTTGGGAGAAGGAGACCAAGGCCCTCTCCTTGGCTAGAGCCCTTGAAGAAGCGCTTGAGGAGCATGCTGAATTTGAGAGGGTGAACAAGCAACTCAGAGCAGAGATAGATGATCTTGTGAGCTCAAAGGATGATGTCGGGAAGAACGTCTATGAGTTGGAGAAGTCTAAGTTAGAGCCTATTAAGAATGGGTCTGGAGATGTGGTACTGATGTGGATGCCGAAGACCACAGACCCGTGGTAGAGTGTAGCCTGTGCCTGGAAGATGTCCCCTCTGCCTACAAGGCCTTCCAAATAGCCAGCAGCCTGCTTGGGAAGAAGTATTAGGAGGTGAACGATCAGTTTTTGGATCCTGGCTATTACGATGGGCTATCTCTCTTGACTCCTCCCCAAAAGGAGAACAGTGTCCTGGGTGAGCCTCTGGAGAAAATGCCAGAAGACGAGGAGTCTGCTGAAGACCCCGATGCCTCGATGAGAAAGAGGGGGAGGAGTTAAGAGGGCAAGTGTATGGTGCCATGTCCGAGAAGGATGAGAAGGCTGTCAAAGAGTCTGGAGACTCCAAGAAGACAAAGGCTGAAGAAGTTAAGGCCGATGTGTTGGTTGACGTGAAGTCCCCAGGTGCTGCAGAGACCAAAGTTAAGACAAAGGCAGCAGTAGCCGAAGTGGAAAAAGCCACTAAAGAAGCAGAGGTGTCTGAAACTACCACCGTAGCTGGGGAAACTACTGCTGGAAAGAAGGAAGAAGTGAACCAGATGCACGTAAAAGAAGCGAGCAGGGGCAAGCATGCTCTGCTGAAGGAGCCCCGCAAAGCAAAGGAGAAAGTGTCAGGACATGACCATGACTCAGTCAAGAGCTGCAGCAGTCCAAGAAAGGACATGAGGCGCATGTGCGGGAGACAGAGGATCTAAAAAGAGAGAGAGATCAAAGAGTGCGAGAGCGCATCATCACCCGGGAAAGAGTAGAAAAAGAGTATCTGGCCATGAGATGGGCACATGAGGCCTTTAGGCAGTTTCTATTGGGCAAGACATCAGTTTTGGTGATAAACCAAGCTCTGCTGGCGTGGGTCTGGCAGAACAAAAGGAAGGTTATAGGCCAGGTGGATGTCCTCTTACCAGCCTCCCGTGGTTATGCATGTGTTCACCCTCACAGGCTTGATCAGGGGGCGGGGGGTTATGTGAGACAGTGACAGATCTCACACAGGCTAGAGGCAAGGAAGGGGTGGATAGTGTGATCCACACCCCTGTTCCACCACAGGTGAGACCAGTTGGAGGTACTCAGCCTGGCATAAAGCACCTCCCAGGGTGTCAGTAAGGGGGAGTGTGTTGTGTGTTACCCGTGGACAGAGAACTGGAGGCTCTGTGAATGTGGTCTCAGCTTGGCAAGGCTGAGGGACCACGAGGCTGGGAGATAGCCTGGACTTACTTTGTTACAGCCTGGAAGTGAGCTGGACTACTGTTTAAGAAAGCTGCACCTGAAACAGTGTGTGAACTGTCAGGTATACTTTAGGTGAGTCAGGTTAATATATGTTTAGTTAAAGCCCAGCCGGGTAGGTGTTTGCTTTGTATTATGTTTTGTTTTTGCTGAGGTGCCAAATAAAAGCAATGTTTGGACCTTTAAAACTTGGTGTCCGTAAAGACATGTGTGAATGTCCCCCGAATAAGAGCTAACCCCCCCACACATACACACTGTAGACATGAATCCCTTTAACCTCTTGGGGACACATGATGTACCGGTACGTCATGTGTAATTACGATCACCACCGCGTGGAAGTTGGGGATCAGAACTGGGTGCCTGCTGAAATAAATCAGCAGGCACCCTGGGACAATGCGTGGGGGGGGGGGTCCTGAACTGCAGTTTGCAGCGTTTACGGGTCGTTCGGGCGGAGATCGGCTGTGCCATCGGGTCCCCGTGCTGCTGTAATGGGTACCCGATTGCATGGAAGGCAACACGATGCCTTCCTTAGGCATCGGTGCTGCCTTCCGGTGAAGAGCCTGGGAGATCCAGCCCCCTGGATCTTACAGACAGGAAGCTGTATGAGTAATACACACTATATTACTCATACAGCCAATGCATTCCAATACAGAAGTATTGCAATGCATTGTAAAGGGGATCTGACCCCCAAAAGTTGAAGTCCCAAAGTGGGACAAAAAAATTAAGTGAAAAAAAAAGTTGAAAAAATAACGTTTTCCCCCACAAAAGTTTCATGTAAAAAAAACAAAATACAAACCTAATTTCCCCCAAATAAAGTAAAAAAAATATGCTAAAAAGTAGACATATTAGTAATCGCCGCGTCTGTATCGACCGGCTCTATAAATATATTACATGACCTAACCCCTCAGATGAACACCATAAAAAATAAAACTTGTGCTAAATAAACCTTTTTTTTTTTTCCCCTTACATCACTAAAAGTACATCAGCAAGCGATCAAAACGGTGTATGCCTACCAAAATAGTTCCAATCTAACCGTCACCTCATCCCGCAAAAAATTAGCCCCTACCTAAGACAATTGCCAAAAAACTGAAAAAAAATTATGGCTCTCAGAATATGGAAACACTAAAACATGATTTATGTATTTTTGTTTCAAAAATGATATTACATAAATATAAAAAAGTAGGTATCGCCACGTCTGTAATAACCTGCTCTATAAAAAATATCACATGACCTAACCCCTCAGGTGAATACCGTAAAAAATAAAAACTGTGTAAATAAAGCCATTTTTTGTCACCTTACATCACAAAAAGTGTAATAGCAAGCGATCAAAAAGTCATACGCACCCCAAAATAGTGCCAATCAAATCGTCATCTCATCCTGAAAAAAATGAGCCCCCTAAACAAGACAGTCGCCCTCAAAAAATAAATAAAACTATGGCTTTCAGAATGTGGAGACACTAAAGAATCATTCAAAAAAATAAAAAATGCTTTGTTATGTAAAACTGAAGCAAACAACCAAAAAAGTTGTCATATTTGGTCTTGTCGCATCCGTGACAACCTGCTCTATAAAAATACTGACAACCTGCTCTAATAAAATACCACATGATCTAACATGTCAGATGAATGTTGTAAATAAAAAATAAAAACGGTAAACAGCTATTTCTTGTTACCTTGCTTCACAAAAAGTGTAGTATAGAGCAACCAAAAATCATATGTACCCTAAAATAGTACCAACAAAACTGCCACCCTATCCAGTAGTTTCTAAAATGGGGCCACTTTTTTGGAGTTTCTACTCTAGGGGTGCATCAGGGGGGCTTCAATTGGGACATGGTGTCAAAAAAACAGTCCAGCAAAATCTGCCTTCTAAAAACCATATGGCATTCCTTTCCTTCTGTGCCCTGCCGTGTGCCCGTAGAGCAGTTTATGACCACATATGGGGTGTTTCTGTAAATTACAGAATCGGGGTCATAAATATTGAGTTTTGTTTGGCTGTTAACCCTTGCTTTGTAACTGGGAAAAAAATTATTAAAATGGAAAATCTGCCCAAAAAGTGAAATTTTATCTCTATATTCAATTAATTCTTGTGGACCCCCTAAAGGGTAAACAAAGTTTGAAAAATCAGTTTTGAATACCTTGAGGAGTGTAGTTTCTAGAATGGGGTCATTTTTGGGTGGTTTCTATTAGGTAAGCCTCACAAAGCGACTTCAGACCTGAACTGGTCCTTAAAAAGTCGTTTTTTGAAAATCCAGATTTGCTTCTAAACTTCTAAGCCTTGTAACATCCCCAAAAAATAAAATGTAATTCCTAAAATGATCCGAACATGAAGTAGACATATGAGGAATGTAAAGTAATAACTATTTTTGTAGGTATTACTATGTATTATAGAAAGTAGAGAAATTGAAACTTGGAAATTTGCAATTTTTTCAACATTTGTTTTAAATTTGGTATTTTTATATAAATAAAAATGAATTTTTTTACTCCATTTAACCAATGTCATGAAGTACAATATGTGACGAAAAAACTATCTCAGAATGGCCTAGATAAGTCAAAGCGTTTTAAAGTTATTTACACATAAAATGACACTGGTCAGATTTGCTAAAAATTGCCTGGTCCTTAAGGTGAAAATGAGCCCGGTCCCTAAGGGGTTAAAAAAATTATGATTTCCATATTTCAAGTGTAAAACCGAAAATTGTACAAATATATACTATGAACTGGTTGGTATTTTGCTTTCAAAATGTATTAGGGTTAATACCAGATGGGCCGAACATGGTGTATGGATCAAATATGGCCGCAGGATTATTGCCATAAGGGACAGGAGCCTGAAAACTAGTAGCTGCCATATAATATATTGTCCAAACAGGGGCTGTTGCTGGTATGGTTTGACTGGTTAGGTGCATGGCACAATATCAATGGCGGATTATAATAGCATTGCTGGGGGGCCCAACGCCGACACAAACACCCACATACTGCGGCGAGGCAGCGGGAGCGCATAGTTCCCTGCCCCACCGCCGATTACCACAATAGGCTTCAGATCTAGTAGGCTCGAGGCCTATGCAGTAGTAAAATCCCGGCGCAGGCGGGCGTGATAACGCAGCACAGTGACATGCGCACGCCTGCCGAGCCCATACCAGCATTGAGTGAGTGCCTAGACACCGGTATTTGCATTTAGTTTTTTTGTTTTTTGGCAACTTTGGGAGACATTATTGGGGGGGGGGGGGCACAGGAGGACATATTAGTGAGGGAAAAGTAGGGGCAAAAAACTCCATCGGGAACAATATGGGAGCAAATTACTACATGGGGCGCAGTGTGGGGGCAAACTACTACATGGGGCAAATTACTTAATGGGGCATTGTGAGGGCAAACTGCTACATGGGGGGGGGCGTGTGGGGGCAAACTATGACATGGGGGCACTGTGGGGGCAAATTACTATGTGGGTCCAGATTACTTTATGGGGTCTGTGTGGGGGCAGTGTGGTGGCAAATTATTAAGGGGGATTACTATGTGGGGGCAAATTATTATGGGGGATTACTATGTGGGGGAAATTACTGTGTGTGGGGAAATTACTATGTGGGATTACTATTTGGGAGCAGTGTGGGGGAAATTACTATGTGGGGGACATTATTGTGTAGGGGAAAATTATTATATGAGGGCAGTGTGGGAGACGTTGCTATTGGTGGGGCACTGTAGGGGCATTTCTATTACAGGGACATATTAGTAGACATTATTTTTGGGGAAATTATACAGGCATTATTACCTGGAGCACAATATAGGGTGTTAATATTATTACGGGGGGGCACTCTAGTGGACATTATAATTGCTGTGGACACTATAGCGACATTTGGGGTAATTTATCAAACTGGTGTAAAGTAGAGCTGGCTCAGTTGCCCTTAGCAACCAATCAGATTCCACTTTTCATTTTTGACAGCTCCTTTGGAAAATGAAAGGTGAAATCTGATTAGTTGTTATGGGCAACTAAGGCCTTGTTCACACATCAGTTATTTCCATCAGTTATTTCCATCAGTTTTTGTGAGCCCAAAAATGTGTGGAGGCTACACATTGATAAGGTATAATGAAAAAATCTGCAACTGTTCTGTGTTTATGACCCGCACCTGGTTTTGGCTCACAATAACTGATGGAAATAACTGATTAAAAAACTGACATGGGAAAAAGGCCTAAGACAGTTCTACTTTACATCAGTTTGATAAATGACCCCCAATTATGTCTACTGGGGTCACTAATTTTTCAGCAGTGGGGCATTGGACAGCACCATGGGCACAGTATTGGGAGTGGCAGCAGGATGACACTGTGGGAACACCAGGATGGGGAAGTTGATGAAAAAATTTAGAAATCTAACGTGTCTGTGTAACAAACTCTGTAGAGACGAGATGCGGCTGAAAAAATTTGTCATGGCGGTCTGGATCAAACGGAGGAGGAAAGAGAAGGTCTACATGACAGGAGGTATGTGGTGCTGTATTCTATTTTTTTGTATGTATTTTAAATTTGGAGACTAAAAATGTAATTTGGCTCATACATTTTTTCAGTTTAGGAGCCAATGGTTCCTGGGTATTTGTGTTAGTCTGGAGCACTGTGTGCTGCTGTGTCCTAGATGAATGTGATGGTCATATGGCCTAGGAAGAGACACTGGTGCTCACAAAGCACCACAGCCTTTTCATCCAGAAAAAAAACTAAACTAAAATGGAGGAAGGGGCCCAAGTTGGGTAGATAGCCCGGGCCTATCATGCACTTAATCCGTCCCTGCACAATAGGCAAATTATTGCTGCTGTGGCCTGCAATCTCCTGAAAATGCCCCTTTTTGTATGAGAATTACATAAAGGGGTGTCACATTCCGGGGGCCTGGCAGACCACCGGAACGTCTTGAAAACATGGCACAGGCAGATTACACACCAGAAAACCAACACATGTAATAAATGAACATGACAGTAACACAGGAACAGCAGGCAAGAGTAATAGTGGTACCACTTCCACTGAACCAAGTGCACCGGCAAGGCAGAAGGTTAAACCCAGAGGGCGGAGAGACAGCTAGCCCCATTCTTCACAGAGCCCCTGGTGGTGGGGATGAATATGGCCGAGGGCTCACTGGTCGCACCTCCAGGATGGTCCCAGTACAGTTGGCCGCTCCCTGCAAAGAACCATGCTGGTGCAAGCACCAGCGGACCAGAGAACAACAGAAGGACTGGAACCCTAACAAACTCAGGACATGGATCAGACAAGACAAACTCCCTCCGGAGAACCCAGGAGCCCTCTCATGAAGGCAGGACAGGAATAGAAGCAGTAAGGCAGTGCCCGTTAAGACATAGAACAGACTGGAACAGAAGCAGTAAGCACTGCCAGGCTATACATGGAACAGACAGGATCAGAAGCAGTTGAGCACTGCCAGACTATACATGAAACGGACTGGATCAGAAGCAGTTGAGCACTTCCAGACTATATATGAAACAGACAGGATCAGAAGCAGTTGAGCACTGCCAGACTATACATGAAACGGACTGGATCAGAAGCAGTTGAGCACTTCCAGACTATATATGAAACAGACAGGATCAGAAGCAGTTGAGCACTGCCAGACTATATATCGAACAGACATGATCAAAACAAAGAACAGGTACAGTAGATCAGGCAAGGCATGGACAAGGATACAACAACACTTGGGTCAGCAGCAAGAGGCTACACCCAGCAAGGCACACATCTCAGAGACAGGAATAGCTACAATAACGACTGGGGACCTGATAAGCCACACCCAGGAACAGACCAGGGAATGTTAACCCCACCAGAACCAGGAGTAGCCAGAAGCACAAAACAACAATACAAGCGTCAGTTCACACTATCACAGAATGCTGCAGCCAGCACGCCCAAACAACTATCATTCACAAGAAAATGTAGTCAGTACGAGGTTACAGGCAGCCAACCTGTCATGCCCCACTCTGACGATGTGCGGAGGTCGGCCAGGATAGCAGCACAAGTTTAGTGTTTGTTTTGGAGCCGTGCTGGATCCGCCTCTCATCAGGTGCACTGGGTGGGGTCATTAGTTTAAATAGCACACCAGCCCAGTGCTCTGAGCGGATTATACTAATCATTGTGGTCTTGGAAGCTAGGAAGGAAGGTTGTCTGTCTGTTCCAGCTCAGTAAGATAAGTGTGATTCAAGTTTGGTTGTTTTGTGTCATCTCTCCCATCCAGGTTCTGTGCGAACAGGCTGATCCTATTTCCCCTCTTCACCATCTCAGGGAAATTAGGGTTTTGTCAGCCCAGGCACGGGGACACATCTTACCTACCTTTAAGGTCTGCATGTGGGCTGAGCAGTGCAGGGAAAGAGGTCAGGGATTAGCTAGGAGGTGACCCTTTCCCTGTCTCTTGCCGAGAGCCTGGTTGGTGGGTTATCTGTGAGTCTAAGGCCTCGTTCACACTTCAGTGTTTGGTCAGTGATTTCCATCAGTGATTTGTGAGCCAAAACCAGAAGTGGAGCCTCCACAGACATGAGGTAGAAGGGAAAGATCTGCTCCTATTATGTGTTTAGAGTTCCACCTGGTTTTGGCTCACAAATCACTGATGGAAATCACTGACCAAACACTGAAGTGTGAACGAGGCCTAAGTGCACGTCCGCCATGACACAACCTAATCAACATGAAGTTACAGAAGTGCAGACTGCATCCATACTCAGACCCTGTTCACACTCAAGGCCACACCCAACTCGCATCACAGAACCAGCATACATGGGAACGCCACAGCCAGCACACAAAGTGCATGCAGGCAGCCTGCACGGCATCGCTGACAGGAGCCACAGAGATATGAACGTGGGGAGACACAAACACAGGAAACAGTTCATACACAACACCACAGCCAGCACGCAGCCCCAAACAACCAGCATACACAGGAGTCGGCCTGCAGCCAGTACGCAAGAGAGTAGGCAGCCAGCCTGCACGTCCACAACTGTCAGTGAACCGCACTGTGACAAGGAGCCACACGGGGCCAATAGTTGACCACTATATACATTTTACCTAATAATTAAAGTTGCACTTACCTTTAACTCTTGCATCCTGAAACTACATAAGAAGGGGACCTCGTGGTCGAGCAGATGGCGGCAGTTGGATCCAACAAACCAAATAAAAATGAGAGAAAAACTGTCATGAGGCATTCCCTGAGTGACAGAAGAAGAACCGTGGTGTCATACTGAACATATGTAATGCAACAGCTAACTGAAAGCATTCGCTATAAGGAATTTCACTCCATTGCACACATACGGGACAAAAAATTACACCATCCTGGAGTACGGACGCAACGTACGTGTATCACTAAAATAAGGGATTAACTCTGAATGTGGGTGTACTAGAACGTGATGCACATAGTTATTAGTGATGAGCGGGAGGTGCCATATTCGATTTTGCGAATATTCGATTGAATATTCGTCTTATATTCGTTGAAATCAAATATTCGTCATTATTCTATTTATCGCGAATAATATGCGATTTAATTATTCGCGTATTGCGATTTTTTTTTTATTTTTTTTTTACTGCATAAGGCAACTTTCCTATTGGTTGGCTATAGCTATTGGCTAATATGTGTATTTTACGAATATTTGCTATATTGCTATATATTCTTGTTTTAGAATATGACGAATATTCTAAAAAACAAAGTTATAGCGAATATTCGTAAAATACACATATAGACTGCAATTTAGCTAATATAGTGCCATAGTATTTTTTTTTTTTTTTAAGTGTACATTTTTTCCAAATCTGAAGTTCAGAAGTTAGACTATTAAAAAAAAAGATCATAGCACTATATTAGTTAAATTGCAGTCTATATGTGTATTTTACGAATATTCGCTATATTGCTAAAACTTTGTTTTTTAGTATATGACGAATGTTCTAAAAAACGAAGTTATAGCAATATAGAGAATATTCGTAAAATACACCTATAGACCTAATGCACACGACCGTTGTTTTGGTCCGCATCCAAGCCGCAGTTTTTGTGGCTCGGATGCGGACCCATTCGCTTCAATAGGGCCGCAAAAGATGCGGACAGCACTTCCAACTTCAGATTTGGAAAAAATTTAGACTTTAAAAAAAAAATAGCACTATATTAGCTAAATTGCAGTCTATATGTGTATTTTACGAATATTCGCTATATTTCTATAACTTTGTTTTTTAGAATATGACGAATATTCTACAAAAACAAGTTATAGCAATGTAGCAAATATATTTGTTGTTTAGAATATTCGTCTTTTTCTTCAATCTGTACTGTTATTCCACTTTGACATACTCCTCCCTGACAAGCATCACCCGCCTGTGGTTTAGAATATACCATCGGATCTAAGTTTTCACGATCTCAGGGAAAACTCAGATCCGATGGTATTTTCTATCCCACAGGCATTCCTATGGTGATGGGGAGGAGGAGTAGTATGCGAACTACTGTACAGATTGAAAAAAAAAGGCAAATATTCTAAATAACGAATATATTCACTATATTACTATATATTAGTTTTTTTGGTCCTTTTTTTTTTTCCATATGAAAACATGATTCCTTTCTGCTTAAGTTGCTTGGGGGCCAATGACTCATTGACCCACAAAAAAGAAGCAGGGAGGAATCATGTTTTCAGATGTTAATAAATGACGAATATTGAATATAGCTAATGTATAGCACTATATTCGAATTATTAGCAAAGTTGTGATATTTGCGATTAATTTGAATATTCGCGCTCAACACTAATGGTGATTACACTGCAGTCTCCTACAGTCTCAAAAACTCTCCCTACGATCTCCATGCACTCTCCCTCTTCAATATTCCTCTTTAAAACAGTTTTCAGCAACACTGTCCCTAGCGCATGAGTGCTTATGCTGAGCTCACAATGAAATGGAGGTGACCGCACAGGATGAAGGTTTTATTAGGCTGTGACATCACAGGGGCTGGCTATCTGTGGATTGGCTGGCTGCACAGCATAATGGGTGATATCACATTCCCGGGCTTCTTACTTTCGTTTTGTAACACGTGTGTAGCCTCCATTTTGGAAAAACCTGATTTGTTACCACGAAGTGCAAGGAAATTCTGCTTAGTTGCAAATCAAAGTTTTCCTAAACTTCTGAACGAATTCTGCTTTGAATGCTTTGCATTGCTCAACACTAACTGGAATCACTAGATATTTCTCACTGTTGACTACATTCAGTCCTTATTAAAAATTCTAATTTAAAATGGAGGCACTGGTGCATGAAATCTTTTGCTTATTTACCTGGCCAAATACTATGAGATGCTGTAATCATAGTCTTATTATCATCTCAGCCTAGAACATAGAATATTCAGCGGAACAATAGACAATATATCATGCCGTCAACTGGAGTAAATAACAATTCTAACTAAAAAACTAAAATTATTTTTGGCAAGGACAGAGAGGACATTTTTAAAAAGAAGATTTTTTTGACGGTCAGTCTTCACTTGTTTACAACTAGAAATTGAAAGGCAAGAGTGTTGAGACTTCCCGTCCTAGGATTGGCATCCTCTTTGCATGCTTATGTCTCAACAGACCTATGTTTTATAGGACTGTCCCATGAAATTAGTCCCAAGGAGGCCGATTTGTGCAAATATGTCCAAAAACAGGCTGCTCTGAAACTGCTGCTGTGACCCACTGGTTAACTGCTAATGGATTAATGTCATGATTCTGGCAATTCTTAGTGTTAGTCACCAGGTTGTGGACTGGTCCCATTTCAACAGTTAGTGGAGTTTGCTGATGAACAAGGAAGAAAGAGGACATGTATAGTGTGTGCTGCTGCCAAGTAGGCCAAGGCAGAAGACTATTCCAGGAAGACATAATCTGTGTGGGATTTATAGCTGTCAGAAAGGGCCATTTTGGTAAGAATCAGTCTCTGAGGGAAGGAAGCACTGAATTTTGCAGGTGGTTGAGGACCATAAAGGCCATGCTTGTACAGAGACAGTAAAGGTAATGCTCGCTTACAGCTTTAGACTTTACTGCACATGGTTCAGGTTTATTGCTTCTGGTGCACATCATAATAGTGAGACAGACTGGCTATCTGGTCTTGGACTGTGCCCCGCAGTTAGGCATTCCAGAGAAGTATTGAAGAATTGCACATCTTTGACCATTACTAGATTATTACTAGTATATGTAGAGAGATACTCAGTGAGGACGATCATAATACTGACCTCCTAACAGTGTCTACTGCTCGTGTTTTCCCTGTGACTCCCATCAGTTAGGATTGACTTTATTTCTTACTGTAATCAAGCTGGCCTGGTCATTGGTCTTCATACCCAATCTGCCTATCTCCTCCTGCTTCCCTGTATTGCACCCCACTGCTCACCTAACATTGTCGTACCCCAGTCACCACCAGGCAGAAGATCACAAAGTCCAGGTTGTGCCATAGGGAGAAGAAGTGTTGTGCCCCTCTCACCACTGCAAGTGCGGCTTGGGGGAGCTTTTGAAGCAGGGATTAGCCACCATGAGGACTGAAGGGTTAAATAGAATAAGCTATATGATCTGTATGAAGGACAGGATGTTGGGTGACATACTAGAGGGGGAATGTATTTACATTAGCCTTATTTTCATATAAGGAATTGTTTCTACTCAGCACCATTGTATATGTGAACCACAACAGTTTCTGTATGTATAAAAAGCCGTATTGTCAAGATAAAATCAGAGCTGTTTCTAAGACCATACTGTGTATGTGTGTGTGTGTCATTGACATAGCTCTCCAGGCGCCTGTCATTGGGGATGAAGGAGGAATCAAGGTGCATACAGAAACAGATCCCTTTCAAGGACTTCGACCACCGTCATTACCACCACCACCACTCAAATGCTCCTCTCCAGCCCCATGCACCTGCCGCCTGTGGGCCAGCATTCTGCAATACCTATTAGTCACAGAGTCACATAGAAATGCACAGTCACTGTTGTCTCCTCCCTTTTCCCATGTTCCCTTCTTTGTAGCCTACCTGTTTTTACACTGGAAAATATACAATGCCTGTTTTTTTTTTTTTGTTTTTTTTTAGATCAAACTCATATTTTCTATACAGTGCTCTAAAAGATATCTCCAAATGAAGTTCCAGAGCAATAACAAAATCAGTTCTAATTTTATTTTTTATGCTATACATTATACAGTGCATTTTATGTTTAATTATAGAGTCACCCAGACTTAATAGAAATGAGTCCTTCTCCTCTCCCCTTTTTACATACTTATCCTCTTTGTAGCCTACAGTACCTGTTTTCTTGATTTTTTTTTAAAATTTCGTTTTAATCAGCATGTGAAAAAAACAGATACCTTTTTTGTTTTTTATGTTCCTTTTCTCTTACCTTTTATTTAATATTATTTTAATACCTTTATTTTGTCTGTACGATAAACAGCTGCAGAGAAATCTGTATTTTTATTCTTATGCAAATGAGAAGTTTGAGAACCAGGAGTCGGGGCTGAATCCTTTGAGCACTTCTTTGTAACACCCCCTGTGCTCTGCACACTCCCCCCTCCCCTTGATTGACAGGGCTAGACATGCTGAGGGCAGAGCTGTGTCCTAGCATCTACATATCATATACACTATGTACTATAGCTTTACCACACTGAGATCTGCTCAGAAAGCTAATCTACATATTACTGCTTTATTCACAGGCACAATATATGATTACAAAGACACCAGTAATATGTGATAGCTTATAAGCATAGAAAAAACACACATTCCCTATGTACTGATGCGTTAGGTTAGTGGTAAGTGTGTTGTTTTGCATGTAGACATCCCAGGTTTGAATCCTTGGAGAAACTTCCATTAACTTGTTTTTCTGTTATTTTTTTCACTCTCTCATTTAACCCCTAATAAAAGGCAATACTATAAAAAAAATATATAACATATAATAACAATATAAGGCAAAGACTATATTGAAAATAGTGTTTTTTTTTAAAACTATTACTGTTTTAATCACATGCGCAAAGTATTCACTATTTTGAAAGACATCTAAATTAGGCGTACAGTATTTCAGGCGCTGATGGCGGCGCAAAGGTTAGTTGCGCTGTTATCTGTGACTTTGCCCCTCTCATGCCAGGTCTAAAATTGTGGGCGGGGAAGGGGATTTATCATTTTCTTGGCCTCATGAACATGATTGTTTTTCGGGTCTGCATCTTAGCCGCAGTTTTTGCGGCTCGGGTGCAGACCCATTCACTTCAATGGGGCCGCAAAAGATGCGGACAGCACTCCGTGTGCTGTCCGTATCCTTTGCTCCATTCCGTGGCCCAGCAAAAAAAATATAGCATGTCCTATTCTTGTCTTTTTTGCGGACAAGAATAGGCATTTCTACAATGGGCTTTTAACCCCGTCCGGTGCCATTACAGCTTTCATCGGATCCAGGGATGCAAGTACCAACATGCATGCTGAGCCCACTATATACTTCTCCTGGAGCCTAATGGCTACTGGTAGGTGCTATATAAGCAGACTCAGTTTTATATACTTATATAGCACCTACCAGTAGCCATTTGGCTCCAGGAGAAGTATATAGTGGGCTCAGCATGCATGTTGGTACTTGCATCCCTGGATCCGATGAAAGCTGTAATGGCACCGGACGGGTTTAAAAGCAGAGTGTGCTTGGCGTGCATGATGTGCCTGCGCTCCCTGGACTTTGTGTGGCTGTCGTGGCCCATAACAGGTAGGAACTAGTGTTAGGGACCACTCATGAAGGCGACCTTGACGTGGTGAGTGGCTTATTACGCTTTGGCCAAAATGTACACCAATGCCTTATTCAACATCCATGATCAGGTAGTATGTCTGGTTTAATAGGGTTAATCCTGACAGAGCCTCTTTGAGATTAAACCCATAATTTCTATACAGTTATATCATCTTTTTCTCCATATAAACTTCCACAGCAATAACTGGAAATCAGTTTTAATTTTATTTTGCATGCCCTACATTATGTTTTCTTACGTTGTACATTTATTTCCTCTTATGCTTTTTATGGTTAGATTATTTTATCATTTTTCTTTCTTTTACTCCTTTATGAAATGTGATATAAATATTTTTCCACATGATAATAAAATGTATATAATTGAGATGGTAAAATAAGTTCTCTTTCCATAACCACCTATTGTTTTATGCCTGATGTGGAATAATCAGGAGAGCTGAGGTTGGCGCATCGGAAATCTCATTTGCATTTACTGCTGCTTGCGTCTATAACAAAGCATTTGTTGTTCTTATTTGCGACCGTTTATTGTTTTTTTTTTTTTGTACAATTAAACATCTTTCTTCCGTTTTAATTAGAATTCTTTTTCATTTATTTCCTCAGTTGTGTTAACATTTTCCTGTAAGAAAACAAACATAGTACTAATCCCTACGAGTAGATGAGTCCCTCAAAAACGTAACCGTTCCAATTCGCAGGTAAAAATACTACAATGACGTTAATGGGCTGATTTTTCCTTGACTTTTTTTTATTGCATTATCAAAGGAGTATTCTGGTTCCTTAACCTAATTTAAAAAAACAAACAAACACAAAAAAACAAAAAAACAATATCCACACTACATACTGCACAATCAGTCACAATTACTAACTGGACCTTCCAATGACTCTCTATTACCAATTTGTTCTCCAAGTCCCCTCCCATTAAAACTGACCATGAAAAATCATAAAATTGCATTTTTTTTGGCCCCTCTGTAGTGCCCCAGTGTCTATAACTCCCCCCATAATAGCCAAATTATTTATAGGCCCCCCATAGGGCCGCCCTGTGTACAAACCGGATTCCAAAAAAGTTGGGACACTATACAAATCGTGAATAAATACTGAATGCAATGATGTGGAGGTGCCAACTTCTAATATTTTATTCAGAATAGAACATAAATCATGGAACAAAAGTTTAAACTGAGAAAATGTACCATTTTAAGGGAAAAATATGTTGAATCAGAATTTCATGGTGTCAACAAATCCCCAAAAAGTTGGGACAAGGCCATTTTCACCACTGTGTGGCATCTCCCCCTTCTTCTTACAACACTCAACAGACGTCTGGGGACCGAGGAGACCAGTTTCTCAAGTTTAGAAATAGGAATGCTCTCCCATTCTTGTCTAATACAGGCCTCTAACTGTTCAATCGTCTTGGGCCTTCTTTGTTGCACCTTCCTCTTTATGATGCGCCAAATGTTCTCTATAGGTGAAAGATCTGGACTGCAGACTGGCCATTTCAGTACCCGGATCCTTCTCCTACGCAGCCATGATGTTGTGATTGATGCAGAATGTGGTCTGGCATTATCTTGTTGAAAAATGCAGGGTCTTCCCTGAAAGAGATGACGTCTGGATGGGAGCAGATGTTGTTCTAGAACCTGAATATATTTTTCTGCATTGATGGTGCCTTTCCAGACATGCAAGCTGCCCATGCCACACGCACTCATGCAACCCCATACCATCAGAGATGCAGGCTTCTGAACTGAGCGTTGATAACAACTTGGGTTGTCCTTGTCCTCTTTGGTCCAGATGACATGGCGTCCCAGATTTCCAAAAAGAACTTCCAAGTCTTCCATTTTGCCACACTCCATTTTAAATGATCCCTGGCCCAGTGAAAACGCCTGAGCTTGTGGATCTTGCTTAGAAATGGCTTTTTCTTTGCACTGTAGAGTTTCAGCTGGCAACGGCAGATGTGCCAGCTGAATTGTGTTCACTGACAATGGTTTCTGGAAGTATTCCTGAGCCCATTCTGTGATTTCCTTTACAGTAGCATTCCTGTTTGTGGTGCAGTGTTGTTTAAGGGCCCGGAGATCACGGGCATCCAGTATGGTTTTACGGCCTTGACCCTTACGCACAGAGATTGTTCCAGATTCTCTGAATCTTCGGATGATGTTATGCACAGTTGATGATGATGGATGCAAAGTCTTTGCAATTTTTTCGCTGGGTAACACCTTTCTGATATTGCTCCACTATCTTTCTGCGCAACATTGTGGGAATTGGTGATCCTCTACCCATCTTGGCTTCTGAGAGACACTGCCACTCTGAGAAGCTCTTTTTATACCCAATCATGTTGCCAATTGACCTAATTAGTGTTATTGGTCTTCCAGCTCTTCGTTATGCTCAAATTTATTTTTTTCAGCCTCATATTGCTACTTGTCCCAACTTTTTTGGGATTTGTTGACACTGAAAATTTGAATCAACATATTTTTCTTTTAAAATGATACATTTACTCGGATTAAACGTTTGATCTGTCATCTATGTTCTATTACAAATAAAATATTGACATTTGCCATCTCCACATCATTGCATTCAGTTTTTATTCACAATTTGTTTAGTGTCCCAACTTTTTGGAATCCGGTTTGTATATAAAGTCCCCAATAGTACCCCTGTATATAAAATGTCCCCAATAGTGTCCCCTGTATATAATATGCTTCCCAATAGTGTTTCTCTAGTATAAAGAGGCCCCCAATAGTGCCCCAAGTATAACTTATGTCCCCCTTCCTCCATAGCGGCACCAATTTTGATGAAAAAATACAAAAATAACCTTATCAAATTGAACGCATTGACACTCAGTCTGCACTGGAGGGAACTGGAAGGACCTGATGCTCCCAGTGTCATGACGCCAAGGGAAGGGCAGCATATGACCGACCAACAAATTACAAGAGACTACAGGTCGTAGCTTATGGAATTGCATGGTAAACCCTACCCAAGCTGGGCTACAAAGGTTTTATTTATTTATTTTTAGAAAACCAGGCCAAACAGTTAATAACATTATTTTAGATACTTTATTATATTCCAAAACAGTTTGACATAATTTTAACTTTGCAGTACCAGAATACCCCTTTAATATAAGGCTTGTATATTTGTAGAGGTTTCTGTGGCTTAAAGTCTAAGATCATCTTAAAATGTAGCTCAGATTGTCTACATTTCTTCCTTCAGCGGTGGGGTTGACACGTGATCACCTGTGGGTACTGCAGGAATTGCTATACACACACCTTTTTATGGCTACTCAACCTTACGCTACACTATCAGCAAATATACACTCACCTAAAAAATTATTAGGAACACCATACCAATACGGTGTTGGACACTCTTTTGCCTTCAGAACTGCCTTAATTCTACATGGCATTGATTCAACAAGGTGCTGATAGCATTCTTTAGAAATGTTGGCCCATATTGATAGGATAGCATCTTGCAGTTGATGGAGATTTGAGGGAAGCACATCCAGGGCACGAAGCTCCCGTTCCACCACATCCCAAAGATACTCTATTGGGTTGAGATCTGGTGACTGTGGGGGCCATTTTAGTACAGTGAACTCATTGTCATGTTCAAGAAACCAATTTGAAATGATTTGAGCTTTGTGACATGGTGCATTATCCTGCTGGAAGTAGCCATCAGAGGATTGGTACATGGTGGTCATGAAGGGATGGACATGGTCAGAAACAATGCTCAGGTAGCCCGTGGCATTTAAACAATGGCCAATTGGCACTAGGGGGCCTAAAGTATGCCCAGAAAACATCCCCCACACCATTACACCACCACCACCAGCCAGCACAGTGGTAACAAGGCATGATGGATACATGTTCTCATTCTGTTTACTGCAAATTCGGACTCTACCATTTGAATGTCTCAACAGAAATCGAGACTCATCAGACCAGGCAACATTTTTCCAGTCTTCAACAGTCCAATTTTGGTGAGCTTGTGCAAATTGTAGCCTCTTTTTCCTATTTGTAGTGGAGATGAGTGGTACCCGGTGGGGTCTTCTGCTATTGTAGCCCATCCGCCTCAATGTTGTGGGTGTTGTGGCTTCACAAATGCTTTGCTGCAGACCTCGGTTGTAACGAGTGGTTATTTTAGTCAACGTTGCTCTCCTATCAGCTTGAATCAGTCGGCCCATTCTCCTCTGACCTCTAGCATCAACAAGACATTTTCGCCCACAGGACTGCCGCATACTGGATGTTTTTTCCTTTTCACACCATTCTTTGTAAACCCTAGAAATGGTTGTGCGTGAAAATCCCAGTAACTGAGCATATTGTGAAATACTCAGACCGGCCCGTCTGGCACCAACAACCATGCTACGCTCAAAATTGCTTAAATCACCTTTCTTTCCCATTCTGACATTCAGTTTGGAGTTTAGGAGATTGTCTTGACCAGGACCACAACTCTACATGCATTGAAGCAACTGCCATGTGATTGGTTGACTAGATAATCGCATTAATGACAAATAGAACAGGTGTTCCTAATAATTCTTTTAGGTGAGTGTATGTGATTACTACACAGATAGACAGGGTAGTGCACAACATTATCTGAGCGGCCCAAAAATGTCAGGGCGACGGAAGGGTTCAAAATGAAAGGCCCAGAGACAGAATGTTGGTAGTAGCACTACCATCTATCTGACCAGATACAGTAGTAGTAGTAGTAGGCTGCAGTTGTTCCTGCTGGCTTTGGAAAGGCACAACATTATAGTTGAGAAGAAAGAGGATGAGATTGTGGATTGGACGGCTCACTCCTCCTCTCAGTCACAGCATGATGACATGGATGTGACTTCAACACCATGCCATGGAGCCAGGGGTCACAGCGTTCCTC